>NW_027189135.1:1853514-1863514 GCF_040958095.1 Procambarus clarkii
AACCCCTCGCAAGCCCAACAAGATGAGAACAGAAACAATTGAAATACCAGACAAACGGGTAGTTAGAGAAATCCACATGCTAGGAGGTAAAAAATTATCCAAGCAGGTAATTAGATAAATAGACAGATATCTTAGGTAAGTACGTGTGTGTGTGTGTGTGTGTATATATATAATATATATATATATATATATATATATATATATATATATATATATATATATATATATATATATATATATATATAAATATATAAATAAATAGGCAGGTCCCTAGGTAGTGGGCGTAATAACACTATACCCTCGGGAGCGATTTTAGTCCCGGTTCGAGTCCTGGCCAGGGAGGATTGACTGGGCACCTGTCCCATTACAGGGTCGTATTCCTGGGAAAACTAGTAAGGTAAGGATTACCATAAGCTATGAGGAAGAAAAAGCTCTCACTCAACCTGCTAACAAGAGTCACACCCACGTACGAAAACAAAACAAATTAGGATTAAACAAGCAAGCAGATCAGCAGACGCGTAATCAAGCAGACATGTCGCTGTCTGCTTGACTACGCTGTAGATACAAGGATGTAGGGTTTTAGTTAAGGAAACAGATAGGTACTTTATTTGGTCGAAATAGGTTGAAGATTTGGGTTTTTAAGGCTTTGGGAAGCGAGGAATTGGGTCCACTCGTGGGGAATTGGGTTCTCTCGTCTCGATATCTCGATATCTGGGGAGGAAGGATCTTGACCTGAACGATAAGTCTTTGTTCCTGAGACCGCCCCCCCCATAACCCCCATTCCCCCACCCCATCACCCCATACCATACACCCCCCCTCCCCCGCCCAGGCTCTATTGAACACTTTGTTATATCTGAACATTAATGAACAAGGAGAACAGGCGCGAGGGAAGGAAAATATTATAAATTATGCAATTTAGTAATTTTTGTTATATTTAATTCGGAGAAAAGAGGCGAGTGTTATAATGTAGAGTTATAGTAAACTATGGTTATTATGATGAAAAGTAATGAAGGTAAAATATTGCCTGTTTGTTCATCTACCATCACTACATCCACACTATAGGACTCATCCACCACCACCACACTCTAGGACTCATCCACTACCACCACCACTACATCCAGAGCTCATCCACCACCACCACACTCTAGGACTCATCCACCACCATCTCCACTACACTCCAGGATTCATCAACCACCACTACTACCACACTCCAGGACTCATCCACCACCACCACACTCTAGGACTCATCCACCACCATCTCTACTACACTCCAGGATTCATCAACCACCACCACCACCACCACTACCACCACACTCCAGGACTCATCCACCACCACCTCACCCTGTACAACACAGTCAACAAATACGAAAAAACTCTTAAAAAGAAGACGTTGTAGAAGCCACCTCCATCCACAACTTTAAAGCCAGAGTCAACAAAGACCTTGACAGTGGAAACAGCCCAATTGAATAGCAACATGTTCAACAAGGCAAATAGACGTATTATAAACACCTTAAACCCCCTACTACCCCGGAGTTGCTGGCATGTAAACTACTGAAACGATTAGGCACTAACTCGTCCTTTTCACTCGAACCTCTCCCCAGTTTCTGGTCCCCTAACCAGCCTCCACAAACCTATACACCACAGGGCTCCAGGCAGGGGTCATGAAGTGTAGTTTATACCTGGGAAATGTTAACCAGCCTCCACAAACCTATACACCACAGGGCTCCAGGCAGGGGTCATGAAGTGTAGTTTATACCTGGGAAATGTTAACCAGCCTCCACAAACCTATACACCACAGGGCTCCAGGCAGGGGTCATGAAGTGTAGTTTATACCTGGGAAATGTTAAGTAGCTTTCACAAACCTATACACCACAGGGCTCCAGGCAGGGGTCATGAAGTGTAGTTTATACCTGGGAAATGTTAACCAGCCTCCACAAACCTATACACCATAGGGCTCCAGGCAGGGGTCATGAAGTGTAGTTTATACCTGGGAAATGTTAGATGGAGTGGTACCATGCACTCACAAATTCGGGAGGCATGGCAGGCTGTGTAAAATAGTCCCACAAGATGTGTACAACAGCCACTGGGTGTGAAAAACAGCCATTGGCTGTGAAAAACAGCGCCACTGACTGTGAAAAACAGCCACTGGCTGTGTAAAACAGCTCCACTGGCTGTGTAAATCAGCTCCACTGGCTGTGTAAAACAGCTCCACTAGCTGTGAAAAACAGCTCCACTGGCTGTGTAAAACAGCTCCACTGGAAAGAATATAGACGCTCCAGGAGACAATTCTATAAACACCAGGGACCAAACACCTCTCCTCTCTCAATACACAAAACAAAATTCTCTCTAGTTGATGTCTTTCGCCATTAATGAAGGAATTTAGGAACCTTCAAAGGGGACGCGGGATGACCTGAGTGTCATCCAACAGCCTGGTTGATCAGATCGTCAACCCAGGATGCCTGGTGAATGATCTCCCTTCCCCTCTATTGCTCACACACTTTTCTTTATATTCTCTCTTTACCTTCCCTTCCCTTCCCTTACCTCATCTTCTCTCCCATACCTTCGCAGCCTCCTTCCTTCCCTCTCTTTCATCTCCTCCTTACGGAGCAGCAAGCAGCATCATTCCCACACAAGCCAATCGATCTTTTTTCACTGTCTATCGCTTCCTGATCATAAACCTTGGGACGGGATAATGTTCCCCTTTCCACCCCCTTTCCTCTCCCCTTCCCTGAGTGATGGTTTGTGAGACTCGCGTGTTTACCTTTTCGTGGTTGACAGGGGGGAGGAGGAGGTACAATAATTTTGGCATTATTATCGAGGATGACAAGACGAGCTTTACGCTTCCTTGCTCCTCAAAGGCGGTGGCGTATGTGTGGAGGGGTCTTGAGAAGAAGGGGGGAAGGGGGGAATAAAGGGGTGAGAGGAAGGAAATAAAAGGGGTGGGAAGATGTTTGGATACTATACTATACCTCTCGGCTGGATTACCTGCACTACCATATTCGTTACCATCACTACCATAGTCACCAGTACCACCATCTCTACCAGTACCACCATCTCTACTAGTACCACCATCGCCACCAGTACCACCATCTCTACTAGTACCACCATCTCTACTAGTACCACCATCGCCACCAGTACCACCATCGCCACCAGTACCACCATCGCCACCAGTACCACCATCTCTACTAGTACCACCATCGCCACCAGTACCACCATCTCTACTAGTACCACCATCTCTACTAGTACCACCATCGCCACCAGTACCACCATCTCTACTAGTACCACCATCTCTACTAGTACCACCATCGCCACCAGTACCACCATCTCTACTAGTACCACCATCGCCACCAGTACCACCATCTCTACTAGTACCACCATCTCTACTAGTACCACCATCGCCACCAGTACCACCATCTCTACTAGTACCACCATCTCTACTAGTACCACCATCGCCACCAGTACCACCATCTCTACTAGTACCACCATCGCCACCAGTACCACCATCTCTACTAGTACCACCATCTCTACTAGTACCACCATCGCCACCAGTACCACCATCTATACTAGTACCACCATCTCTACTAGTACCACCATCTCTACCAGTACCACCATCTCTACCAGTAGCACCATCGCCACCAGTACCACCATCTCTACTAGTACCACCATCGCCACCAGTACCACCATCTCTACTAGTACCACCATCTCTACTAGTACCACCATCGCCACCAGTACCACCATCTCTACCAGTACCACCATCGCCACCAGTACCACCATCGCCACCAGTACCACCATCTCTACCAGTACCACCATCTCTACTAGTACCACCATCGCCACCAGTACCACCATCTCTACCAGTACCACCATCTCTACTAGTACCACCATCGCCACCAGTACCACCATCGCCACCAGTACCACCATCTCTACTAGTACCACCATCTCTGCTAGTACCACCATCTCTACTAGTACCACCATCTCTACTAGTACCACCATCTCTACTAGTACCACCATCTCTACTAGTACCACCATCGCCACCAGTACCACCATCTCTACCAGTACCACCATCGCCACCAGTACCACCATCTCTACCAGTACCACCATCGCCACCAGTACCACCATCTCTACTAGTACCACCATCTCTACTAGTACCACCATCGCCACCAGTACCACCATCTCTACCAGTACCACCATCGCCACCAGTACCACCATCTCTACTAGTACCACCATCTCTACTAGTACCACCATCGCCACCAGTACCACCATCTCTACCAGTACCACCATCGCCACCAGTACCACCATCTCTACCAGTACCACCATCGCCACCAGTACCACCATCTCTACCAGTACCACCATCTCTACCAGTAGCACCATCGCCACCAGTACCACCATCTCTACTAGTACCACCATCGCCACCAGTACCACCATCTCTACCAGTACCACCATCTCTACCAGTAGCACCATCGCCACCAGTACCACCATCTCTACTAGTACCACCATCTCTACTAGTACCACCATCGCCACCAGTACCACCATCTCTACTAGTACCACCATCTCTACTAGTACCACCATCTCTACTAGTACCACCATCGCCACCAGTACCACCATCTCTACCAGTAGCACCATCGCCACCAGTACCACCATCTCTACTAGTACCACCATCGCCACCAGTACCACCATCGCCACCAGTACCACCATCTCTACTAGTACCACCATCTCTACTAGTACCACCATCGCCACCAGTACCACCATCGCCACCAGTACCACCATCGCCACCAGTACCACCATTTCTACCAGTACCACCATCTCTACTAGTACCACCATATCTACTAGTACCACCATCTCTACTAGTACCACCATCTCTACCAGTAGCACCATTTCTACCAGTACCACCATCTCTACTAGTACCACCATCTCTACTAGTACCACCATCTCTACCAGTAGCACCATTTCTACCAGTACCACCATCTCTACTAGTACCACAATATCTACTAGTACCACCATCGCCACCAGTACCACCATCTCTACCAGTACCACCATCGCCACCAGTACCACCATCTCTACCAGTACCACCATCTCTACTAGTACCACCATCGCCACCAGTACCACCATCGCCACCAGTACCACCATCTCTACTAGTACCACCATCTCTACCAGTAGCACCATTTCTACCAGTACCACCATCTCTACCAGTACCACCATCGCCACTACCATCCCCACTACCACCCCTTACTAACATTTAACAACACAACATGCAAACATTATGGAGTCAATTCAAACATATTTTAACGCGAATTCTTGAACATAAAAACTGATGTAAATGACAGACATGAAAACATGAGATATCAAGAATATATTACGACCCGTAATGATTTGCTATGATCAAACAAGGGGTAGAGCGACGGTCTGGCTTCATGCAGGTCGGCGTTCAATCCCCCTGGCTGTCCACAAGGGGTTGGGCACCATTCCTTTCCCCCGTCCCATCCCAAATCCTTATCCTGACCCCCTTCCCAGTGCTATATAGTCGTAATGGCTTGACGCTTTCCCCCCTGATATTTCCCTCCCTTCCTTTCTTCTTAAGATGTATGGGTTTCGTGTCAATATTTACCAGTTGTTGAGTCTCTCTCTTGGTTATGTCACTCCGTAAAAAAATCAACCTTTTAACCTGACCGGAAAGGTACCAACCCAAGCAACCCGCCTAACCTAACCCAACCGTACCTAACCTAACCTATTGCGTCCGACGGCCAGAAAGCGTATGTAATAATACCTGATATGTCACAATCCCATTATAATACTGTCACTAAATGAACAAATCCACAAGGGCCGTGTACTATGTCACTATCACACTATAATACTATCATGTCACTATCAACACTTATCTTCACCATACTTGTACCAGATGTTAACACTCACACGCTTCCTGGGGTGTTGTCCTTCGTCTCTCCATATATATCCAACCTAACTAAGTTACCATGATCCCTGATATAACACTGTAGAGGCAGGGTCACCACGGAAGATTATTAATTAATTCTTTTCTTGTAGAGATAAGATATATCTATAGCTTGTATAGATTTCTTTTCTATAAGAAGTAAAATGCGTCTCCGCAACGGGACCGTCTATGGGGAGCTGTTGGAAGACACTACACCTGGAAGGGCAGAGAGGTGCTTTGATGTAGAATATGTGGAGAATACGGAGGGGAATAACCACCGCTCGAGGCTGAAAACAATGGTAATGACGACATTTAGAGTGCTGCTTCAACTACTGAAGTGCCTGATTGTCCTCAGCATTGTATGTGGCATACTATACGTGTGTCATGAAAAGCGGGAGTTGTGGCAAGATAAGATATGCTAATATGATTGTAGGGACAGGGAACTGACCCTCTAGGAGGTAAATAATGTGCAAAATTCTTACTTCGTGAGGACATTGGGATGGTTGACAGGCTCCCAAACTCCTCAGATTCCACCATGTGTAAGGAAGATATTTGGACGATGGGAAAGTTAACTTTGCGAAGCCCAGCAGGAGGAGTCGGAGACGACGTGAAGGGGTTGAGTGTGACCCACTTCAGGGGCTGGGTGTGGCCCACCTCAGGGGCTGGGTGTGGCCCACCTCAGGGGCTGGGTGTGGCCCACCTCAGGGGATGGGCGTGACCCACCTCAGGGGATGGGCGTGACCCACCTCAGGGGATGGGCGTGACCCACCTCAGGGGATGGGCGTGACCCACCTCAGGGGATGGGCGTGGCCCACCTCAGGGGATGGGCGTGGCCCACCTCAGGGGATGGGCGTGGCCCACCTCAGGGGATGGGCGTGACCCACCTCAGGGGCTGGGCGTGGCCCACCTCAGGGGCTGGGCGTGGCCCACCTCAGGGGCTGGGCGTGGCCCACCTCAGGGGCTGGGCGTGGCCCACCTCAGGGGCTGGGCGTGGCCCACCTCAGGGGCTGGGCGTGGCCCACCTCAGGGGCTGGGCGTGGCCCACCTCAGGAGCTGGGCGTGGCCCACCTCAGGGGCTGGGCGTGGCCCACCTCAGGGGCTGGGCGTGGCCCACCTCAGGGGCTGGGCGTGGCCCACCTCAGGGGCTGGGCGTGGCCCACCTCAAGGGCTGGGCGTGGCCCACCTCAGGGGCTGGGCGTGGCCCACCTCAGGGGCTGGGCGTGGCCCACCTCAGGGGTTGGGCGTGGCCCACCTCAGGGGCTGGGCGTGGCCCACCTCAGGGGCTGGGCGTGGCCCACCTCAGGGGCTGGGCGTGGCCCACCTCAGGGGCTGGGCGTGGCCCACCTCAGGGGCTGGGCGTGGCCCACCTCAGGGGCTGGGCGTGGCCCACCTCAGGGGCTGGGCGTGGCCCACCTCAGGGGCTGGGCGTGGCCCACCTCAGGGGCTGGGCGTGGCCCACCTCAGGGGCTGGGCGTGGCCCACCTCAGGGGCTGGGCGTGGCCCACCTCAGGGGCTGGGCGTGGCCCACCTCAGGGGCTGGGCGTGGCCCACCTCAGGGGCTGGGCGTGGCCCACCTCAGGGGCTGGGCGTGGCCCACCTCAGGGGCTGGGCGTGGCCCAAAAAGTGTGTGTGTGTGTACTCACCTAGTGGTGCTTGGAGGGGTTGAGCTTTGGCTCTTTGGTCCCGCCTCTCAACTGTCAATCAACTGGTGAACAGGTTCCTGAGCTTACTGGGCTCTATCATATCTACATATAAAACTGTGTATGGAGTCAGCCTCCACCACATCACTTCCTTGTGCATGTTGGTATCTCAAAACATGACACTGTTGATATGCTTGCAAAGATAACCTGTAGAAAACCAGAAGAAGATATTGATATGGGTGTTTCATTAGCAGTGACAAAGAGAATACTTACAAAAATATCTAATGAAAATTTTACTGACCAAACAAATTCACAAAGACCTGAAAGTTGTAGCATTAAATATTATGATAGATATCGTGAGGAGATGTTCACATTTTGAACTAATAAAGCAAGAGTTCTGCAATGTGATGTTATAGTGGCCAGAATACGCCTGGGATATAGACGTATCTGGCAGCTTTCTCAAAATCCCAAATGTCGAGTACACAATGTGTCAACTTTGTGAAAGAGAAAACATGCACTCTCTTGAACATTATATTGTAGAATGTCCCATACTGACTGACTTTCGCCCTCCTGGGCTAAGGTATGCTGAACTCTGTAGTTACTATATGAGTACTGGAACACTTGATGATATATTGGACTTGTACCCAAGATTGTCCATGTAATGTATCAATTATACAATGTATGTATGTGATGTAACTATATAACCTGAGCTTGTAAAAACACCTTAATCACCTTCAGTGATTAAGTGCTTAATTGCACACAAGTTTCTTTATCAGCTATCTCACTCTGTCTGAGTAAAAGAGACAAATGTATGTGAATGCATGTGTGTGTATATATGTATGTATATATGTGTGTGTGTATGTGTATAAAGTATATACGGAAGCTGATCAGAATTACATTTCACCTTTGTAAATGCACATTAATGCCACTATGTAAAAGACACATTGAACACTTTATGTAGGGCATACGTAAATCTGTGTATCTATGTATTTACGTATGTAGGTTAGCTTAGCATTTTAAAAGCACCGAATCACCTTCTGTGGTTGATTGTTCAATAAACCCTTGAACTATATGTTTAACACATCTCTAACCCTGTCCATGAAGGACAGAAGAAAATCTATATATGCTGGTTAGCATTGTAAATGTGTGGCCACGTCTGTGGTAGAAAATAATAATCATAAAATAATAAAAGTTCTGCCAATAGTGTGAATGCTATCACATCTTTGATGAATACCTGATGCTGGGATTTATCTCCGGGTTGGTTATCATCATCATCTGTTTGTATTTCTTTATTGCAGGCGATGAGTCACAATAACGTGGCTAAAGTAAATTGACCAGACCACATACTAGAAGTTGAAGGGACGAATGGACCATTCTCAAGTCGATTGTCAAGACAATGGACTTGAGAATGGTCCAGGACGGACCGAAACGTCGTCGTCCTTTCAAGACCTTCTAGTGTGTAGTCTGGTCAACTATTTATTTATTATTTTTTTCCTAATGGTGAATGCCATTAGTTTCTATCTCCTGTTAATGGCAATTTTTATTAGCTTTTAATGGGGATTATTAATGCATTCGTTAGTTATAATAGAAGATATAAAACTAACCCCCTGAAACCCCTGCTATATAGTCGTAATGGCTTGGCGATTTCCCCCTGATGATTCCTTCCTTCCTTCCCCCTGAAACCCCCCAGAAACCTCCCCAGAAAAGCGTCAATAAACCCCCTGGTTTAAGGGTAATCAAGCCACCTTGAGTGTCCTAATTACCAGACTCGAATAATCTTTAGGATTATTGAGTAATCCTAGAGATTACTCAAGCTCTCATCACCAGGAGTATTTTAGGACCCACCTGCAGGCCCCGAGGGAGTGGAATGTGTGAAAGGGAACCGCAGGTGAGAAATATTTTGAAAAATCTCTCATGTTTCTCACTCCTCCAGTAGGATTTTTTTGAGGGAATATACGGCCGACGCAAAGTAATAGAAGTTGGGTATTATTTGGGAGTTTTGGTGACCATTTCTATGGTTTTTTGGGGGGAGGAAGTCCCATATGTTCTTGGAGTTCCTTTACATGGGGTTAAAGGTTTGGCGCGCCCCAATCGAACATAGATTAGGTCAGTTTCTATTGACCCTGTCAGTCATCCTTACACACATGTGGCGCTGGCGGCTGAGTGGACAGCGCTCTGGACTCGTAATCCTTGGGTCCGGGTTTGATCCCTTGGTGATGCAGAAACACAATGGGCAGAGTTTTTTCACCCCTGATGCCCCTGTTACCTAGCAGTAAATATGTACCTGGGAGTTAGTCAGCTGTCACGGGCTGCTTCCTGGGTGCGTGTGTGTGTCGGGGGGGGGGGGGAGTTGTAGTTAGTAACAGTTGGTTGATTGACGGTTGAGAGGCGGGCCGAAAGAGCAGAGCTCAACCTCCGCAAGCACAACTAGGTGAAC
>NW_027189135.1:1866014-1920397 GCF_040958095.1 Procambarus clarkii
TTTCACAACAGGATGTTGTCTTTTCCAAACAATGGTGCTGCCTTGGGTGGTAATGGACCCCATACCCATTCCTGTGGGTGGTAATGGACCCCATACCCATTCCTGTGGGTGGTAGTGGACCCCATACCCATTCCTGTGGGTGGTAATGGACCCCATACCCATTCCTGTGGGTGGTAGTGGACCCCATACCCATTCCTGCGGGTGGTAGTGGACCCCATATCCATTCCTGTGGGTGGTAGTGGACCCCATACCCATTCCTGCGGGTGGTAGTGGACCCCATATCCATTCCTGTGGGTGGTAATGGACCCCATACCCATTCCTGTGGGTGGTAGTGGACCCCATACCCATTCCTGCGGGTGGTAGTGGACCCCATATCCATTCCTGTGGGTGGTAATGGACCCCATACCCATTCCTGTGGGTGGTAGTGGACCCCATACCCATTCCTGTGGGTGGTAGTGGACCCTATACCCTTTCCTGTGGGTGGTAGTGGACTCCATACCCATTCCTGTGGGTGGTAATGGACCCCATACCCATTCCTGTGGGTGGTAGTGGACCCCATACCCATTCCTGTGGGTGGTAGTGGACCCTATACCCTTTCCTGTGGGTGGTAGTGGACTCCATACCCATTCCTGTAGATGGTAGTGGACCCTATACCCATTCCTGTGGGTGGTAGTGGACCCCATACCCATTCCCCAAAAAAATAATTTAGCTTAGCAAGTTACAATCTTTTGACGCTAGTTACACAATTTAAAAAGTATTTCAGCAATCATTTTTTTTTTTATATAACGCAAAAGTAGTTCCAAAAGTGACCCACAACAGTATATATACACAGAACAGCTTTTATGGACCTGTCCTGTGTGTTTTAGGTATTTCTACAACCTTATAATCTTAGAAAATAAGATGTAAATGTTGATTGATTTAGACGGGGTATGTAAATTTTTATTTTTAAAGTCGACATTATGTGTGTTTATGTTCGTATAGCAGAGAATCCAGAAACCGGAGGATTTTAGATGTTAAATCCGGGATTAGTAGACTCTATGGGTGGGCGTTCGAGCTAGAGTAATCCGGGTGTATGTGTGGGGTGGGGGGGGGCTGGAGGTATGGGCTTTATTACATCAGAATCCGGAGGCTAAGGCGGATATAAGCCCTGGCTTTTCACGTACCAGAATCCGGAGAGGAGGGAGGAGAGGATTGTGGGTGGGCGTTCGTGTAGCAGAATCCGGGGCCAGTTAGAGGCGGGTCATTGGTGTTGTGAGACGAATTGGATCCAAGAGCGTCACGAACCTGTAGTGATGGACGGCCTAGTAGGGGGGAGGAGTGTTGAGGGGAGGGGTGTTGGGGGGGGGGGTGTTCGGGGGAGGGGTGTTGGGGGGAGGGGGAGGTTATGGTTGTACGAGGCATGACTGTGGAAGTGGACAATGGCTGCGTGGGTGTGTGTGATGGCTGAGGGGATGGCTTTAGGAGTGGAAGATGAATAGGGGGAAGGGGGAGGGGAGAAAATGATGGCTATGAAGGGGGAGGGAGGTGTCTAGGATGGCTGTGAGGGGGGTGTATGGCTTGAGAGAGAGAGAGAAAGAGAGAGAGGAGTGGTTAGGCATCAGGGAGGAAATGTACTTTCCTTACACAGGAGATGAGTCACAATAACGTGGCTAAAGTAACGTGGCTCAATTGACTTGAGAATGGTCCAGGACGGACCGAAACGTCGTCGTCCCTTCACCTTCTAGTGTGTGGTCTGGTCAACATACTTTCTTTACCTAGCAGTGCATACCTAACAGTATCCTTGTTGAACAAAACCAAGAAGACTTCCGATCTCCTTATCAAAAACAGCCCGAAGCCGACGGAGAACCCTCTACAGCAGTCAAGCGTTGTATACATGTACACTTGTCCCCACGAAGGATGTAACCTTCAATGTAAGTACATAGGTATGACGTCGACCAAGCTGACGAGGCGTTTGACATGCCATCTTCAATCTGGTGCCCCTAGGAATCACATGAGACAAGCCCATGACATTACTCTAACAAGAGAAATGTTGAACAAGAATACTTGCATAATAGACAAAACCCAAGATTCAAGAAGATTACACATTCTTGAGGCAATTCACATAAGAATAGAGCGACCTACCATGAACACCCAAATCACGGAACTATTTACTCTACCCACCATGAGAGTAAGGACAAGACAAGAACATATCGATGCCAACACAGAAGACAATGTCCAACATAACAGGCCAATTACACTGGATTAATCTTTGTGTTTAGATAGGAGATGCCTCGTATGGGCCAATAAGCCTTCTGCAGCCCCTATGTTTATCCCTTATGTATCCCCCCATGTTTTCACCTTCATTGTATTATCACCTGACCTAATGCGGGTATAAAATCAACTAGTATTGTAAGATCTGTTCACTTGAGAATGAACCATGGAGGTTCGAAACGTCGTGCAAATTATACAAATAAGTGTAATACACTCTATAGTAAATCACTTCTTTTCTTCACCTTAAAAGTACGAAAATGAGTTTTGGAGAACTCCTATTTCAATTAAGCCCTGATGCTAAGAAAATAGTTAGAGGGATAGAAGCCCTAAACCAGAAAATAATAAATACAGAATATGCGGTCATATTCAATGAAAAAAAAAAAAAAATATATATATATATATATATATATATATATATATATATATATATATATATATATATATATATATATATATATATATATATATATATATATATATATATGCCCCCGCGAGTTAATGGTTGTCGGGGCCAATGGCTCTTAGCACTTAGATGTTCATAAAGACTTTTAAACACAAGTGTTTTAAATTGCTGATGGTGGTTCGAGGTTTTTAATGGGTTAGAGACGCCGTGGTACGAGATGTACCCTGGAGAGGTTGGTACAGTTATGTACCGGGGAATCTATGGGGTTTAGGCCTTGTGTTGGAAGCATTTTGGCTCTTAAATCTATGAATGAAATTGCTTAATAAAACCTGGCTTTGGAGTGGTGGTTCTAGATTTAAGTAGATTTTTTATTTTCCAGATATTGTTGAAGGGTTATGATGTTGTTGTTTAAGATTCACTACTCGGAACTAAAAGTTCCAAGCAGCACGGGCTATGGTGAGCCCGAAGTGAGGGGTTATGATTACAGGATTGTGTGGTAACAGCTGGGTCGTACCAAGCTGGTATTAGGATCTTTTAGTGGGAAATTACGGTCTATTTCAAACTGTTTATTAAGTATTTTTGTAATCAGTGCTAAATCATATGATTTATGCTCGAGTGTATATATATATATATATATATATATATATATATATATATATATATATATATATATATATATATATATATATATATATTTCTTGTGTCCTCTTAATGTTCATTTTTTGTATAAAATCAGATATGTAACTGTATAACCTTGCATAATAAAGTGTACATCATAATAAAAAAAAAAAGGGGGTGGTAGGAGAAGTGAACACTCTTTCGTATTCAGAGTTAAATGTCATGTTTTTCCCTGAGTGCTCTGTGTTCCCTTCTCTGAGGCTGTGGGTCCCTATAATTGCACCAGTGGTGGTACCCCCCTATATATATATATATATATATATATATATATATATATATATATATATATATATATATATATATATATATATATATATATATATAAAATCTGAAAGACGTAACAATAAGAAAAGCCGACAAAACAGCAGCATATGTATTGATTCCTACCCATGAATACATGAACAAAATTAGCGACATCCTAAGTGACGACTCCAAATTTCAACGAATCACGAGGAACCCCGTAGAAGACCTTAAGCGGAAAGTAAACAAAACAATTACAGCAATCAACGCAAAGAAAGGTAGTGTGCATTTCAATAAACTTCAAGGCGACTATGGCTTAGGATATGCCTACGGCAATGTTAAGACGCATAAACCAGGTAACCCACTACGCCCTATAATCAGCCAAATACCAACCCCAACTTATCACCTGGCAAAGAAACTCAATGAACTCCTAACTCCATACACTCCAAGTAAGTTTAGTCTACAATCATCAGCAGATTTCCTAGAATTGATCAAATCTACCCAGCCCGATGGAATCATCGCTTCCCTGGACGTTGAATCCCTTTTTACCAACGTCCCAGTCGACACAACCATAGGAATGATACTGGACAGAGTATACAGAGACGAGAGCACCCCCAAATTAGACATACCTGAGCCACACTTGAAAAGTCTTCTCGAAGCATGTACAAAGGAAGCCCCTTTCATCAGTCCACAAGGAGACATGTATTTACAAATAGACGGAGTAGCAATGCGCTCCCCCTTAGGAGTTTTATTTGCTAATTTTTATATGGGAACCATCGAAGATAGGGTCTTCAGTAGCAGACAAAAAACAACTGTATACTGCCGTTATGTAGATGACATATTCGTAATAGTAAAAGACTCAGATGAACTAATTGACCTAAAAAGACACCTAGAGAGAGAGTCAGTACTCCGATTTACACATGAAAATAGTGAAAATAACAGTCTGCCATTCTTGGATGTACTAATAACAAAAACAGGAACCTCTTTAAGCACCAACGTATATACCAAGCCCACCAACATAGGATTATGCCTGAACGGTAGAAGTGAGTGCCCCCAAAGATACAAAGCCAGTGTTCTCAATGCTTATATTCGTCGAGCGCTTACCCACTGCTCTGAATGGAGCAACATGAGTAGAGAGTTTGAAAGAGTAACTCAGGTATTGGTGAACAACGGATATAGCAACGCGGAAATAAACGCTGCTATAAGAAGACACTTGGACCGTTGGTATAATTCAGAACCTAGAACAGAAACCACAACACCCCCAATAAAATTATATTACAAATCAACCATGCACAGTGAACATATAAAAGAGGAAAGAATAATGAAAGAAATAATCCGTAAAGGAGTAAAAAGCACTACTCCTAACCAAAACATAAACCTGATAATATTCTACAAAACCAAGAAGACTTCCGAACTCCTTATCAAAAACAGCCCGAAGCCGACGGAGAACCCTCTACAGCAGTCAAGCGTTGTATACATGTACACTTGCCCCCACGAAGGATGTAACCTTCAATGTAAGTACATAGGTATGACGTCGACCAAGCTGACGAGGCGTTTGACATGCCATCTTCAATCTGGTGCCCCTAGGAATCACATGAGACAAGCCCATGACATTACTCTAACAAGAGAAATGTTGAACAAGAATACTTGCATAATAGACAAAACCCAAGATTCAAGAAGATTACAAATTCTTGAGGCAATTCACATAAGAATAGAGCGACCTACCATGAACACCCAAATCACGGAACTATTTACTCTACCCACCATGAGAGTAAGGACAAGACAAGAACATATCGATGCCAACACAGAAGACAATGTCCAACATAACAGGCCAATTACACTGGATTAATCTTTGTGTTTAGATAGGAAATGCCTCGTATGGGCCAATAAGCCTTCTGCAGCCCCTATGTTTATCCCTTATGTATCCCCCCATGTTTTCACCTTCATTGTATTATCACCTGACCTAATGCGGGTATAAAATCAACTAGTATTGTAAGATCTGTTCACTTGAGAATGAACCATGGAGGTTCGAAACGTCGTGCAAATTATACAAATAAGTGCAATACACTCTATAGTAAATCACTTCTTTTCTTCACCTAAAAAGTACGAAAATGAGTTTTGGAGAACTCCTATTTCAATTAAGCCCTGATGCTAAGAAAATAGTTAGAGGGATAGAAGCCCTAAACCAGAAAATAATAAATACAGAATATGCGGTCATATTCAATGAAACATATATATATATATATATATATATATATATATATATATATATATATATATATATATATATATATATATATATATATATATATATATAAAATATATATATATATATATATATATATATATATATATATAAAATGAAGCTTTACATACACTAATATGTATATATAGTGTATGTAAAGTGCTTACATGTAACACGACTGTATAAAAAAACTAGAACGATTTATACATATATAATGGCAAGGAATTATATTTAAATAGGCCTCCTTCAAATTCGTAGGCCCATGCAAACTGGTCCACCCCCCATCCTTCCCAACCCCCTCTCCCCCAATCCCTTTTTATCCAGGTCTGGGTACCAGTGATTCCTTTTGTGTGTGGCAAATGGTGGTTTCGTGGTTTATACTGAATGGCCTTTATCAAGTTCTGTTTGGGGAGTGGTGGTTAATGGTCTGTTTAGGGCAGAAGTAGTTCCAAGTTTGTATGTGTTACATATGTGTCAAGGCTGTTCGTGTACCGGTAAATTTTTCCCTCCCCTGTTTTTCGTTTTTCTTGGGAAAAATCCTAATCAGCATCTTCATATTCACGGACAGGATGAACAACCCAGCGGGTTTTCTTCCTATTGGGGAGTGTTGTACATGCTGCTATGGCGGTGTGTTCACTCACAGGATGAGTGGCGCTGCCCAATACTGTCACTATGGCGGTGTGTCGACTCACAGGATGAGTGGCGCTGCCCAATACTGTCACTATGGCGGTGTGTCCACTCACAGGATGAGTGGCGCTGCCCAATACTGTCACTATGGCGGTGTGTCGACTCACAGGATGAGTGGCGCTGCCCAATACTGTCACTATGGCGGTGTGTCCACTCACAGGATGAGTGGCGCTGCCCAATACTGTCACTATGGCGGTGTGTTCACTCACAGGATGAGTGGCGCTGCCCAATACTGTCACTATGGCGGTGTGTCGACTCACAGGATGAGTGGCGCTGCCCAATACTGTCACTATGGCGGTGTGTCCACTCACAAGATGAGTGGCGCTGCCCAATACTGTCACTATGGCGGTGTGTCCACTCACAAGATGAGTGGCGCTGCCCAATACAGTCACTATGGTGGTGTGTCCACTCACAGGATGAGTGGCGCTGCCCAATACTGTCACTATGGTGGTGTGTCCACTCACAGGATGAGTGGCGCTGCCCAATACTGTCACTATGGCGGTGTGTTCACTCACAGGATGAGTGGCGCTGCCCAATACTGTCACTATGGCGGTGTGTTCACTCACAGGATGAGTGACGCTGCCCAATACTGTCACTATGTCGGTGTGTCCACTCACAGGATGAGTGACGCTGCCCAATACTGTCACTATGGCGGTGTGTCCTCTCACAGGATGAGTGGCGCTGCCCAATACTGTCACTATGGCGGTGTGTCCACTCACATGATGAGTGGCGCTGCCCAATACTGTCACTATGGCGGTGTGTCTACTCACAGGATGAGTGACGCTGCCCAATACTGTCACTATGGCGGTGTGTCCTCTCACAGGATGAGTGGCGCTGCCCAATACTGTCACTATGGCGGTGTGTCCACTCACAGGATGAGTGACGCTGCCCAATACTGTCACTATGGCGGTGTGTCCTCTCACAGGATGAGTGGCGCTGCCCAATACTGTCACTATGGCGGTGTGTCCACTCACAGGATGAGTGACGCTGCCCAATACTGTCACTATGGCGGTGTGTCCACTCACAGGATGAGCGACGCTGCCCAATACTGTCACTATGGCGGTGTGTCCACTCACAGGATGAGTGACGCTGCCCAATACTGTCACTATGGCGGTGTGTCCACTCGCAGGATGAGTGGCGCTGCCCAATACTGTCACTATGGCGGTGTGTCCACTCACAGGATGAGTGACGCTGCCCAATAAACTCGCCCCTCGGGGCAAAATTTAACATTTAAACCTGGACATTCCTCTTCCTTTGAAGAGGAATGAGGACATTGAAGAGGACATTCCTCTTCCTTTGACCAATCTCCCATGTACATTTTCTCCCCCACCTTCCACACACCCACTTCCCTCCTCCCTCCTCCCCCCCCCCCCTCTCTTCCTCCTATTCTCTCCCTATTAAAACCTCGTAAGGAAAACAAATTACCAATTGCACATGTTAAAAGGAATCCAGCAATGATCCCAAACTACCTGCTAACAACCGTCCACTTCCGTTAGTCCTACAGGAAAGACGTCACAAACCATCACGAAACGTCAGCCTTCCTTTGTCTCAAGTCTTTTATTCAGACTTTATTAATTTAAGACTTTATTATTAAGACTTTAAGACTTTTAAGACTTTTAAGACTTTTAAGACAAGACTTAAGACTTAAGACTTAAGACTTTAAGGCTTTTAAGACTATATTATTAAGACTTTCATTAAGACATTAAGACCACGAACTGCGTCACGCTAACAACCATGATTGCTAAAAAAAAAAAATGCTGCTTTGATTGTTCCTGTCTGGCCGATTGTTGCGTTAGTTGTCGTCGATTGTACGGCTGAAAGAGGAGCTATTGTTCGTATCTAATGTAATGTCTGGCTATTGGCCTTGGCTTTCTGGAAGCCGAGGTAGAAAATTTGTAGTTGTTTATTTTATCTTCGTTCTGGCAACTGTGTGTGTGTGTGTGTGTGTGTGTGTGTTTGTGTGTGTGTGTGTGTGTGTGTGTGTGTGTGTGTGTGTAATGAGGGGTTTCCCCTGCAAAAACACACAATCTAACGACCCCTATTGTTATCTTGTTACAACTTGTTATAAAGCGTTACAAAGTTATTACAACTGGTTAGATAATTGACATATATATATAATTTGTTAGGTGGTATCCCAACTTGCTCGAACGTTGTAGTTAAGTCGTGTGTGTGTGTGTGTGTGTGTGTGTGTGTGTGTGTGTGTGTGTGTGTGTGTGTGTGTGTGTGTTTGGTGGGTTTATCTAGCAGTGATTGGAACCCCCTACCCTCTTTCCTATTAGCCAATCCCCCCCCCACCCAGCCTCGAGACACCACTAATCTTCAGCAATAACCCCAATGAGCAATAACACGGATGAGCACAACATGTTCCTCACCATATGTGGGAATTTGGCCATCACCCACACGGCTGGACCATTCATGAGGCCTCGGCCCGCCAATAGATCCGGAGCTATTTATTACGAAATTCTTTACGAACCTCTTGCACGCAATGGACCAAATAACAGACTTCGTTCGCCATGGCGGGATCGATGTTTCATTTATAATTGTTGCTGCCGCTAATTGTAACGGGCTATGACGGGGGAAATTACATAATGGAAATGAATTGTGGTGTGTGTGTGTGTGTGTGTGTGTGTGTGTGTGTGTGTAAACAGGGAGAAGATAGACGTGGATCATAGACACCACCTCTGGGAATGTTGTGTTGTGGTACACACACACACACACACACACACACACACACACACACACACACACACACAGTGATGTGGTGGAGGCTGACTCCATACACAGTTTCAAATGTAGATATGATAAAGCTTTATCATATCCTGAGCCCAGTAGGCTCAGGAATCTGTACACCAGTTGATTGACGGTTGAGAGGCGGGACCAAAGAGCCAGAGCTCAACCCCCGCAAGCACAATTAGGTGAGTTCACACACACACACACACACCCATGGAGCCCCCACCTGAAGAAACACATAAAGAAACTGGAGAAGGTTCAGAGATTTGCGACGAGGCTTGTCCCAGAGTTACGAAGGATGGGGTATGAAGAGCGTCTGAAGGAACTGAACCTTACGACGCTAGAGAAAAGAAGGGAGAGAGGAGATATGATAGGGACATGTAAAATACTCAGGGAAATTGACAAAGTGGAAATAGATGAAATGTTCACACGTAATAATAACAGAACGAGGGGACATGGGTGGAAACTGGAAACTCAGATGAGTCACAGAGATGTTAGGAAGTTTTCTTTTAGCGTGAGAGTAGTGGAAAAATGGAATGCGCTTGGGGAACAGGTTATGGAAGCAAACTCTATTCATACTTTTAAAACTAGGTATGATAGGGAAATGGGACAGGAGTCATTGCTGTAAACAATCGATGGCTGGAAAGGCGGGATCCAAGAGTCGGTGCTCGATCCTGCAAGCACAAATAGGTGAGTAACCACACGAAAGTGCGTACACATATACGAAGATGCGTACCGCTGTAGATAGTCGAACTCAGTAGCTTAATTTGACCTACAGACTTGCGATACCTATCACGACGGTAATAAATAGAATAGTTACTGGAAATTGAATAGTTTCTGGTCTATTAATTGTTTTGCTTCATTTCTGGCCATATATTGCTGCTCTCGGTGTACTCTTAGGCAATCCAAAATGGTCATTAGGTCCTTAAGACCATTTTCTTGGGCACACTCATCAGTTCTAGTGTGTGGTCTGGTCAGCATATATCGTTATTTAGTGAATAGACTTGTACTCGATTCGTAAATATGTTGTTCCCAATCGTCTCCTCTATAGAAGAGACGAGAAGAAGAGACTATAGAAGAGATAATCGTCTCTCCATAGGTCGAACTATAGCCGATATCGCCTCAAAGACCTATCCTTAAGTGTTACGAAATCTTAAGTAGGTTTTAAGTGTTAAAAAAAGAGGTGTTCAATAATTTTAACAAATTAGCCGAACAACAATAAGTTTTTTTGTAAACTAACAATTATGCTGTTGAAAAATATAACTCAGAAGTCATGTCGAGCTACGAGCCCACCTCGACCCGGCGAGCTGGGTTGTTGTTTTAGATTCAGCTACTGGGAACATAAAGTTCCAAGTATCACGGGCTATGGTGAGCCCATAACTTACCTGGCACAGGAGCGGGGCAAGTAGCACGGGCTATGGTGAGCCCGTAGTGGACTTACCTGGCACAGGAGCGGTGATGTGTGCCCCTGGCAAGATTGATTGATTGATGAAGATTAAGCCACCTAAAAGGTGGCACGGGCATGAATAGCCCGTAAGTGGCAGCGAGTGAACTCCTCACTAGGGTTAACATTACACCATATTTATGCCAACAATAACAGCCTGCCCCGTCGCCTACACCTCCCACTACTCATTCACACACACACACACCTTACCACCCTTCTCTCGTATATACATAATACATACCAGGTATATTATGTATTTGTCTCCATAGGCCATTATCTATCAATGATATCTAGTTATCCTTCAACCTGTCTCCAACCAAATGAGGGAGGAATGTGTGTGCTAAAACTTGACACATAAGTGCAGAGTGGCATAGTAATTAATTGTCTTTAATAGTCACCTATACTCGTTAAACTCTCTCGCCACCTCACATCACATCTCCCTTCAGAGGTGGGACCCAAGAGCCAAAGCTCAACCCCTCGCAAGCCCAACAAGATGAGAACAGAAACAATTGAAATACCAGACAAACGGGTAGTTAGAGAAATCCACATGCTAGGAGGTGGATTATCCAAGGCAATTATCCAAGCAGGTAATTAGATAAATAGACAGATATCTTAGGTAAGTACGTGTGTGTGTGTGTGTGTGTATATATATATAATATATATATATATATATATATATATATATATATATATATATATATATATATATATATATATATATATATATATAATATATAATAAATAGGCAGGTCCCTAGGTAGTGGGCGTAATAACACTATACCCTCGGGAGCGATTTTAGTCCCGGTTCGAGTCCTGGCCAGGGAGGATTGACTGGGCACCTGTCCCATTACAGGGTCGTATTCCTGGGAAAACTAGTAAGGTAAGGATTACCATAAGCTACGAGGAAGAAAAAGCTCTCACTCAACCTGCTAACAAGAGTCACACCCACGTACGAAAACAAAACAAATTAGGATTAAACAAGCAAGCAGATCAGCAGACGCGTAATCAAGCAGACATGTCGCTGTCTGCTTGATTACGCTGTAGATACAAGGATGTAGGGTTTTAGTTAAGGAAACAGATAGGTACTTTATTTGGTCGAAATAGGTTGAAGATTTGGGGTTTTAAGGCTTTGGGAAGCGAGGAATTGGGTCCACTCGTGGGGAATTGGGTTCTCTCGTCTCGATATCTCGATATCTGGGGAGGAAGGATCTTGACCTGAACGATAGGTCTTTGTTCCTGAGACCGCCCCCCCATAACCCCCATAACCCCCATAACCCCCATCCCCCCCATCACCCCCCCCCCCCCATGCTTTATTGAACACTTTGTTATATCTGAACATTAATGAACAAGGAGAACAGGCGTGAGGGAAGGAAAAATATTATAAATTATGCACTTTAGTAATTTTTGTTATATTTAATTCGGAGAAAAGAGGCGAGTGTTATAATGTAGAGTTATAGTAAACTATGGTTATTATGATGAAAAGTAATGAAGGTAAAATATTGCCTGTTTGTTCATCCACCATCACTACATCCACACTATAGGACTCATCCACCACCACCACACTCTAGAACTCATCCACTACCACCACCACTACATCCAGAGCTCATCCACCACCACCACACTCTAGGACTCATCCACCACCATCTCCACTACACTCCAGGATTCATCAACCACCACCACCACCACCACTACCACCACACTCCAGGACTCATCCACCACCACCACCACCTCACCCTGTACAACACAGTCAACAAATACGAAAAAACTCTTAAAAAGAAGACGTTGTAGAAGCCACCTCCATCCACAACTTTAAAGCCAGAGTCGACAAAGACCTTGACAGTGGAAACAGCCCAATTGAATAGCAACATGTTCAACAAGGCAAATAGACGTATTATAAACACCTTAAACCCCCTACTACCCCGGAGTTGCTGGCATGTAAACTACTGAAACGATTAGGCACTAACTCGTCCTTTTCACTCGAACCTCTCCCCAGTTTCTGGTCCCCTAACCAGCCTCCACAAACCTATACACCACGGGGCTCCAGGCAGGGGTCATGAAGTGTAGTTTATACCTGGGAAATGTTAACCAGCCTCCACAAACCTATACACCACAGGGCTCCAGGCAGGGGTCATGAAGTGTAGTTTATACCTGGGAAATGTTAACCAGCCTCCACAAACCTATACACCACAGGGCTCCAGGCAGGGGTCATGAAGTGTAGTTTATACCTGGGAAATGTTAACCAGCCTCCACAAACCTATACACCACAGGGCTCCAGGCAGGGGTCATGAAGTGTAGTTTATACCTGGGAAATGTTAACCAGCCTTCCACAAACCTATACACCACAGGGCTCCAGGCAGGGGTCATGAAGTGTAGTTTATACCTGGGAAATGTTAACCAGCCTCCACAAACCTATACACCACAGGGCTCCAGGCAGGGGTCATGAAGTGTAGTTTATACCTGGGAAATGTTAACCAGCCTCCACAAACCTATACACCACAGGGCTCCAGGCAGGGGTCATGAAGTGTAGTTTATACCTGGGAAATGTTAACCAGCCTCCACAAACCTATACACCACAGGGCTCCAGGCAGGGGTCATGAAGTGTAGTTTATACCTGGGAAATGTTAACCAGCCTTCCACAAACCTATACACCACAGGGCTCCAGGCAGGGGTCATGAAGTGTAGTTTATAACTGGGAAATGTTAACCAGCCTCCACAAACCTATACACCACAGGGCTCCAGGCAGGGGTCATGAAGTGTAGTTTATACCTGGGAAATGTTAGATGGAGTGGTACCAGGGCACTCACAAATTCGGGAGGCATTGCAGGCTGTGTAAAATAGTCCCACAAGATGTGTACAACAGCCACTGGGTGTGAAAAACAGCCATTGGCTGTGAAAAACAGCGCCACTGACTGTGAAAAACAGCCACTGGCTGTGTAAAACAGCTCCACTGGCTGTGTAAAACAGCTCCACTGGCTGTGTAAAACAGCTCCACTGGCTGTGTAAAACAGCTCCACTAGCTGTGAAAAACAGCTCCACTGGCTGTGTAAAACAGCTCCACTGGCTGTGTAAAACAGCCACTGGCTGTGTAAAACAGCTGCTAGCTGTGTAAAACAGCCACTGGCTGTGTAAAACAGCCACTGGCTGTGTAAAACAGCTTCACTGACTGTGTAATACAGCCATTGGCTGTGTAAAACAGCCACTTGCTGTGTAAAACAGCTCCACTGACTGAAAAACAGCCACTGGCTGTGTAAAACAGCTCCACTGACTGAAAAGCAGCCACTGGCTGTGTAAAACAGCTCCACTGGCTGTGTAAAACAGCTCCACTGGAAAGAATATAGACGCTCCAGGAGACAATTCTATAAACACCAGGGACCAAACACCTCTCCTCTCTCAATACACAAAACAAAATTCTCTCTAATTGATGTCTTTCGCCATTAATGAAGGAATTTAGGAACCTTCAAAGGGGACACGGGATGACCTCAGTGTCGTCCAACAGCCTGGTTGATCAGATCGTCAACCCAGGATGCCTGGTGAATGATCTCCCTTCCCATCTATTTCTCACAAGCTTTTCTTTATACTCTCTCTTTACCTTCCCTTCCCTTCCCTTACCTCATCTTCTCTCCCATACCTTCGCAGCCTCCTTCCTTCCCTCTCTTTCATCTCCTCCTTACGGAGCAGCAAGCAGCATCATTCCCACACAAGCGAATCGATCTTTTTCACTGTCTATCGCTTCCTGATCATAAACCTTGGGACGGGATACTGTTGCCTTTTCCACCCCCTTTCCTCTCCCCTTCCCTGAGTGATGGTTTGTGAGACTCGCGTGTTTACCTTTTCGTGGTTGACAGGGGGGAGGAGGAGGTACAATAATTTTGGCAGTATTATCGAGGATGACAAGACGAGCTTTACGCTTCCTTGCTCCTCAAAGGCGGTGGCGTATGTGTGGAGGGGTCTTGAGAAGAAGGGGGGAAGGGGGGAATAAAGGGGTGAGAGGAAGGAAATAAAAGGGGTGGGAAGATGTTTGGATACTATACTATACCTCTCGGCTGGATTACCTGCACTACCATATTCGTTACCATCACTACCATAGTCACCAGTACCACCATCTCTACTAGTACCACCATCTCTACTAGTACCACCATCGCCACCAGTACCACCATCTCTACTAGTACCACCATCTCTACTAGTACCACCATCGCCACCAGTACCACCATCTCTACTAGTACCACCATCTCCACCAGTACCACCATCGCCACCAGTACCACCATCGCCACCAGTACCACCATCTCTACTAGTACCACCATCGCCACCAGTACCACCATCGCCACCAGTACCACCATCTCTACCAGCACCACCATCTCTACTAGTACCACCATCTCTACTAGTACCACCATCGCCACCAGTACCACCATCTCTACCAGTACCACCATCGCCACCAGTACCACCATCTCTACCAGTACCACCATCTCTACTAGTACCACCATCTCTACTAGTACCACCATCGCCACCAGTACCACCATCGCCACCAGTACCACCATCGCCACCAGTACCACCATCTCTACTAGTACCACCATCTCTACTAGTACCACCATCGCCACCAGTACCACCATCGCCACCAGTACCACCATCTCTACTAGTACCACCATCGCCACCAGTACCACCATCGCCACCAGTACCACCATCTCTACCAGCACCACCATCTCTACTAGTACCACCATCTCTACTAGTACCACCATCGCCACCAGTACCACCATCTCTACCAGTACCACCATCTCTACTAGTACCACCATCGCCACCAGTACCACCATCTCTACCAGTACCACCATCTCTACTAGTACCACCATCGCCACCAGTACCACCATCTCTACTAGTACCACCATCTCTACTAGTACCACCATCGCCACCAGTACCACCATCTCTACCAGTACCACCATCTCTACTAGTACCACCATCGCCACCAGTACCACCATCTCTACCAGTACCACCATCTCTACTAGTACCACCATCGCCACCAGTACCACCATCTCTACCAGTACCACCATCTCTACTAGTACCACCATCGCCACCAGTACCACCATCGCCACCAGTACCACCATCGCCACCAGTACCACCATCGCCACCAGTACCACCATCGCCACCAGTACCACCATCTCTACCAGTACCACCATCTCTACTAGTACCACCATCGCCACCAGTACCACCATCGCCACCAGTACCACCATCTCTACCAGTACCACCATCTCTACTAGTACCACCATCTCTACTAGTACCACCATCGCCACCAGTACCACCATCTCTACCAGTACCACCATCTCTACTAGTACCACCATCGCCACCAGTACCACCATCTCTACTAGTACCACCATCTCTACTAGTACCACCATCGCCACCAGTACCACCATCTCTACCAGTACCACCATCGCCACCAGTACCACCATCTCTACTAGTACCACCATCGCCACCAGTACCACCATCGCCACCAGTACCACCATCTCTACTAGTACCACCATCGCCACCAGTACCACCATCTCTACTAGTACCACCATCTCTACTAGTACCACCATCGCCACCAGTACCACCATCGCCACCAGTACCACCATCTCTACTAGTACCACCATCGCCACCAGTACCACCATCGCCACCAGTACCACCATCGCCACCAGTACCACCATCTCTACCAGTAGCACCATTTCTACCAGTACCACCATCGCCACCAGTAGCACCATTTCTACCAGTACACCCATCTCTACCAGTACCACCATCCCCACTACCACCCCTTACTAACATTTAACAACACAACATGCAAACATTATGGAGTCAATTCAAACATATTTTAACGCGAATTCTTGAACATAAAAACTGATGTAAATGACAGACATGAAAACATGAGATATCAAGAATATATTACGACCCGTAATGATTTGCTATGATCAAACAAGGGGTAGAGCGACGGTCTGGCTTCATGCAGGTCGGCGTTCAATCCCCCTGGCTGTCCACAAGGGGTTGGGCACCATTCCTTTCCCCGGTCCCATCCCAAATCCTTATCCTGACCCCCTTCCCAGTGCTATATAGTCGTAATGGCTTGACGCTTTCCCCCCTGATATTTCCCTCCCTTCCTTTCTTCTTAAGATGTATGGGTTTCGTGTCAATATTTACCAGTTGTTGAGTCTCTCTCTTGGTTATGTCACTCCGTAAAAAAATCAACCTTTTAACCTGACCGGAAAGGTACCAACCCAAGCAACCCGCCTAACCTAACCCAACCGTACCTAACCTAACCTATTGCGTCCGACGGCCAGAAAGCGTATGTAATAATACCTGATATGTCACAATCCCATTATAATACTGTCACTAAATGAACAAATCCACAAGGGCCGTGTACTATGTCACTATCACACTATAATACTATCATGTCACTATCAACACTTATCTTCACCATACTTGTACCAGATGTTAACACTCACACGCTTCCTGGGGTGTTGTCCTTCGTCTCTCCATATATATCCAACCTAACTAAGTTACCATGATCCCTGATATAACACTGTAGAGGCAGGGTCACCACGGAAGATTATTAATTAATTCTTTTCTTGTAGAGATAAGATATATCTATAGCTTGTATAGATTTCTTTTCTATAAAAAGTAAAATGCGTCTCCGCAACGGGACCGTCTATGGGGAGCTGTTGGAAGACACTACACCTGGAAGGGCAGAGAGGTGCTTTGATGTAGAATATGTGGAGAATACGGAGGGGAATAACCACCGCTCGAGGCTGAAAACAATGGTAATGACGACATTTAGAGTGCTGCTTCAACTACTGAAGTGCCTGATTGTCCTCAGCATTGTATGTGGCATACTATACGTGTGTCATGAAAAGCGGGAGTTGTGGCAAGATAAGATATGCTAATATGATTGTAGGGACAGGGAACTGACCCTCTAGGAGGTAAATAATGTGCAAAATTCTTACTTCGTGAGGACATTGGGATGGTTGACAGGCTCCCAAACTCCTCAGATTCCACCATGTGTAAGGAAGATATTTGGACGATGGGAAAGTTAACTTTGCGAAGCCCAGCAGGAGGAGTCGGAGACGACGTGAAGGGGTTGAGTGTGACCCACTTCAGGGGCTGGGTGTGGCCCACCTCAGGGGCTGGGTGTGGCCCACCTCAGGGGCTGGGTGTGGCCCACCTCAGGGGATGGGCGTGACCCACCTCAGGGGATGGGCGTGACCCACCTCAGGGGATGGGCGTGACCCACCTCAGGGGATGGGCGTGACCCACCTCAGGGGATGGGCGTGGCCCACCTCAGGGGATGGGCGTGACCCACCTCAGGGGATGGGCGTGACCCACCTCAGGGGCTGGGCGTGGCCCACCTCAGGGGCTGGGCGTGGCCCACCTCAGGGGCTGGGCGTGGCCCACCTCAGGGGCTGGGCGTGGCCCACCTCAGGGGATGGGCGTGGCCCACCTCAGGGGCTGGGCGTGGCCCACCTCAGGGGCTGGGCGTGGCCCACCTCAGGGGCTGGGCGTGGCCCACCTCAGGGGCTGGGCGTGGCCCACCTCAGGGGCTGGGCGTGGCCCACCTCAGGGGCTGGGCGTGGCCCACCTCAGGGGTTGGGCGTGGCCCACCTCAGGGGTTGGGCGTGGCCCACCTCAGGGGCTGGGCGTGGCCCACCTCAGGGGTTGGGCGTGGCCCACCTCAGGGGCTGGGCGTGGCCCACCTCAGGGGCTGGGCGTGGCCCACCTCAGGGGTTGGGCGTGGCCCACCTCAGGGGATGGGCGTGGCCCACCTCAGGGGATGGGCGTGGCCCACCTCAGGGGCTGGGCGTGGCCCACCTCAGGGGCTGGGCGTGGCCCACCTCAGGGGCTGGGCGTGGCCCACCTCAGGGGCTGGGCGTGGCCCACCTCAGGGGCTGGGCGTGGCCCACCTCAGGGGCTGGGCGTGGCCCACCTCAGGGGCTGGGCGTGGCCCACCTCAGGGGCTGGGCGTGGCCCACCTCAGGGGCTGGGCGTGACCCACCTCAGGGGCTGGGCGTGGCCCACCTCAGGGGCTGGGCGTGGCCCACCTCAGGGGCTGGGCGTGGCCCACCTCAGGGGCTGGGCGTGGCCCACCTCAGGGGCTGGGCGTGGCCCACCTCAGGGGCTGGGCGTGGCCCACCTCAGGGGCTGGGCGTGGCCCAAAAAGTGTGTGTGTGTGTACTCACCTAGTGGTGCTTGGAGGGGTTGAGCTTTGGCTCTTTGGTCCCGCCTCTCAACTGTCAATCAACTGGTGAACAGGTTCCTGAGCTTACTGGGCTCTATCATATCTACATATAAAACTGTGTATGGAGTCAGCCTCCACCACATCACTTCCTTGTGCATGTTGGTATCTCAAAACATGACACTGTTGATATGCTTGCAAAGATAACCTGTAGAAAACCAGAAGAAGATATTGATATGGGTGTTTCATTAGCAGTGACAAAGAGAATACTTACAAAAATATCTAATGAAAATTTTACTGACCAAACAAATTCACAAAGACCTGAAAGTTGTAGCATTAAATATTATGATAGATATCGTGAGGAGATGTTCACATTTTGAACTAATAAAGCAAGAGTTCTGCAATGTGATGTTATAGTGGCCAGAATACGCCTGGGATATAGACGTATCTGGCAGCTTTCTCAAAATCCCAAATGTCGAGTACACAATGTGTCAACTTTGTGAAAGAGAAAACATGCACTCTCTTGAACATTATATTGTAGAATGTCCCATACTGACTGACTTTCGCCCTCCTGGGCTAAGGTATGCTGAACTCTGTAGTTACTATATGAGTACTGGAACACTTGATGATATATTGGACTTGTACCCAAGATTGTCCATGTAATGTATCAATTATACAATGTATGTATGTGATGTAACTATATAACCTGAGCTTGTAAAAACACCTTAATCACCTTCAGTGATTAAGTGCTTAATTGCACACAAGTTTCTTTATCAGCTATCTCACTCTGTCTGAGTAAAAGAGACAAATGTATGTGAATGCATGTGTGTGTATATATGTATGTATATATGTGTGTGTGTATGTGTATAAAGTATATACGGAAGCTGATCAGAATTACATTTCACCTTTGTAAATGCACATTAATGCCACTATGTAAAAGACACATTGAACACTTTATGTAGGGCATACGTAAATCTGTGTATCTATGTATTTACGTATGTAGGTTAGCTTAGCATTTTAAAAGCACCGAATCACCTTCTGTGGTTGATTGTTCAATAAACCCTTGAACTATATGTTTAACACATCTCTAACCCTGTCCATGAAGGACAGAAGAAAATCTATATATGCTGGTTAGCATTGTAAATGTGTGGCCACGTCTGTGGTAGAAAATAATAATCATAAAATAATAAAAGTTATGCCAATAGTGTGAATGCTATCACATCTTTGATGAATACCTGATGCTGGGATTTATCTCCGGGTTGGTTATCATCATCATCTGTTTGTATTTCTTTATTGCAGGCGATGAGTCACAATAACGTGGCTAAAGTAAATTGACCAGACCACATACTAGAAGTTGAAGGGACGAATGGACCATTCTCAAGTCGATTGTCAAGACAATGGACTTGAGAATGGTCCAGGACGGACCGAAACGTCGTCGTCCTTTCAAGACCTTCTAGTGTGTAGTCTGGTCAACTATTTATTTATTATTTTTTTCCTAATGGTGAATGCCATTAGTTTCTATCTCCTGTTAATGGCAATTTTTATTAGCTTTTAATGGGGATTATTAATGCATTCGTTAGTTATAATAGAAGATATAAAACTAACCCCCTGAAACCCCTGCTATATAGTCGTAATGGCTTGGCGATTTCCCCCTGATGATTCCTTCCTTCCTTCCCCCTGAAACCCCCCAGAAACCTCCCCAGAAAAGCGTCAATAAACCCCCTGGTTTAAGGGTAATCAAGCCACCTTGAGTGTCCTAATTACCAGACTCGAATAATCTTTAGGATTATTGAGTAATCCTAGAGATTACTCAAGCTCTCATCACCAGGAGTATTTTAGGACCCACCTGCAGGCCCCGAGGGAGTGGAATGTGTGAAAGGGAACCGCAGGTGAGAAATATTTTGAAAAATCTCTCATGTTTCTCACTCCTCCAGTAGGATTTTTTTGAGGGAATATACGGCCGACGCAAAGTAATAGAAGTTGGGTATTATTTGGGAGTTTTGGTGACCATTTCTATGGTTTTTTGGGGGGAGGAAGTCCCATATGTTCTTGGAGTTCCTTTACATGGGGTTAAAGGGTTTGGCGCGCCCCAATCGAACATAGATTAGGTCAGTTTCTATTGACCCTGTCAGTCATCCTTACACACATGTGGCGCTGGCGGCTGAGTGGACAGCGCTCTGGACTCGTAATCCTTGGGTCCGGGTTTGATCCCTTGGTGATGCAGAAACACAATGGGCAGAGTTTTTTCACCCCTGATGCCCCTGTTACCTAGCAGTAAATATGTACCTGGGAGTTAGTCAGCTGTCACGGGCTGCTTCCTGAGTGCGTGTGTGTGTCGGGGGGGGGGGGGAAGTTGTAGTTAGTAACAGTTGGTTGATTGACGGTTGAGAGGCGGGCCGAAAGAGCAGAGCTCAACCTCCGCAAGCACAACTAGGTGAACACACACACACACACACACACACACACACACACACACAGTTTCCAGACCTCATTATCGCACACAAGGCCACGGGAATCGTCGCTTGAGATCACATGCACTCACCCCCTCTCCCCCGCCCCCAGGACCCCCATTCTCCCCCCCCCCCCCCGCGGAGGGGGGGTGAGTGGGGCTGCCCGTTGATTAAAAAAAAAATCACCCATGCCGCGTGGATTAACCATAACAGTCTGGCGGATTACAACGGCTGGAGTTCGAAAGAGGGTTAGGTAGAAAGCGTGTTGGATTTGTCCCCAAACTCCCACCCCCCACTCCCACTATCCCAGGTCTAATGGGGAATGGGGAGGAACTCCGAGGTGACCCATCAAAGGCGCTGTGGGAGTCCTATATGGCCTGCCTCGGGCATCATCACCCCTAACTGAACAAATCCACAAGGGCCGTGACGAGGATTCGAACCTACGTCCGGGAGCATCCCAGACACTGCCTTAATTGACTGAGCTACGACTTTGTGAATTGGTTCATTTGATGCATCACGTTAGTGTGATCTCTGTGTGTGATCACCTCTAACTACTTGTTGTAACTACTAGAGGAATCCTAACAACGATTGCTACTGATTACAGAGAGAGGAAGAGCGAGATAAGAGATGCAGGCTGTAACTTGCAAAATATCCACTTAATTAGAAAATCAGAAGAAGCCGTTCAAGCCCACTATCAAGCCCACTATCAGCCACTGATAGTGGAGGTACCTACACTATCAGCCCCGTTTAGAGGGGTTGATAGTGTAGGTACCTACTGAAGTATTCCTCCATCTTGGAGTGGAAGTAGCGGTTTTAGATTTATTAGGCTGTTTGGAGGTACCTTTTGGATTTGACTAGTTTATCAGTGGTTGAATTGTCAGTGTCAGATATTTTCTCATGAGCTCTCAGTCGATTAACTGCTGGGAGGGAATTGCTTTCTATCTAAATTTTATCTAAAAATATCATTCTTCCGTCTATAAAACGAAGGAGAGGGGAAATAATTCACCCTGTCTATAAGACAGGGGGAATTGATCCTTCGTCCTGTCTAAAAGTATCGGAATTCCTTATCTTAGTGAAATTAATTTACAGTTCTGCAACAAGGATTAGAGTTGGACTCCCCCCTTGTAGGCTCGAGGCAATTTATCGAGGGTCTTATCGCTCTGAGGGCAGGAGGTGCCCCAGTCGTGACTATTTCCTTCGCTAATTTCGGGACGCAATCATAATAATGTAAAGATAATTGCAATTGCATAAGAATAATAGGTGGATTCTGTTGTTGCATTCCACGGTGGGTGGGTTTTGTGTGTGTGTGTGGGGTGTGTGTGTGTGTGTGTGTGTGTGTGTGTGTGTGTGTGTGTGTGTGTGTGTGTGTGTGTGTGTGTGTGTGGTGTGTGTGTGTGTGGTTGTGTGTGTGTGTGTGGGTGTGTGTGTGTGTGTGTGTGGGTGTGTGTGTGTGTGTGTGTGTGTGTGTGTGTGTGTGTATGTGTGTGTGTGGTGTGTGTGTGTGTGTGGTTGTGTGTGTGTGTGGTTGTGTGTGTGTGTGTGTGGGTGTGTGTGTGTGTGGTTGTGTGTGTGTGTGTGTGGGTGTGTGTGTGTGTGGGTGGGTGTGTGTGTGTGTGTGTGTGTGTGTATGTGTGTGTGTGGTGTGTGTGTGTGTGTGGTTGTGTGTGTGTGTGTGTGGGTGTGTGTGTGTGTGGTTGTGTGTGTGTGTGTGTGTGTGTGTGTGTGTGTGTGTGTGTGTGGTGTGTGTGTATGTGGTTGTGTGTGTGTGTGTGTGTGTGTGTGTGTGTGTGTGTGTGTGTGTGTGTGTGTGTGTATGTGTGTGTTTTGTGTGTGTGTGTGTGTGTGTATGTGTGTGTGGGGTGTGTGTGTGTGTGTGTGTGTGTGTGTGTGTGTGTGTGTGTGTGTGTGTGTGTGTGTGTATGTGTGTGTGTGTGTGTGGGTGGGTGTGTGTGTGTGTGTGTGTGTGTGTGTGTGTGTGTGTGTGTGTGTGTGGGTGTGTGGGTATTCACCTAGTTGAATTCACTTAGTTGTGTTTGCGGGGGTTGAGCTCTGGCTCTTTGGTCCCGCCTCTCAATTGTCAGTCAACTGGTTTACAGATTTCTGAGCCTACTGGGCTCTATCATATCTACATTTGACGGTGTGCGCGTGTGTGTGTAGGTGTGTGTGTGTAGGTGTGTGTGGGGGAGGTGTGTGCGTGTGTCTGTGTGTACTTACCTATGAATGATTGCTGGGAAAGGGAGAACTAATCCAACCTACGATTACTGTTGTTGTTTGCGTGGGTGTATTTGTCTGTGTGTATATGTTTGTGTTTGTAGGGTGTACGTACGTACATGTGTGTGTGTGTTCTTCTTGGACTCCGTTGTTTATGCCTCTTGGTATCTCGTACGTCTGAATCATGTCTCTTCTGGAGTGTTCAATCCTTCAGTGATTGTACTTTCCGCTTTCAATTTTTTGTTTTAATTTTTCTCATGTGTTGAATTTCTGGAAGCAATTTTGTGCGAATCTCGAGATGAATTAAATGGTAATGTTGTGCTTTCTTAAGGGCGTTGTATTTTCCAGGACAGGCGCTGTATTTTCAGAACAGGTGTTGTATTTTTCACAACAGGATATTGTCATTTCCAAACAATGGTGCTGCCTTGGGTGGTAATGGACCCCATACCCATTCCTGTGGGTGGTAATGTACCCCATACCCATTCCTGTGGGTGGTAGTGGACCCCATACCCATTCCTGTGGGTGGTAGTGGACCCCATACCCATTCCTGTGGGTGGTAGTGGACCCCATACCCATTCCTGTGGGTGGTAGTGGACCCCATACCCATTCCTGTGGGTGATAGTGGACCCCATACCCATTCCTGTGGGTGATAGTGGACCCCATACCCTTTCCTGTGGGTGTTATTGGACCCTATACCCATTCCTGTGGGTGATAGTGGACCCCATACCCATTCCTGTGGGCGATAGTGGACCCCATACCCATTCCTGTGGGTGATAGTGGACCCCATACCCATTCCTGTGGGTGATAGTGGACCCCATACCCATTCCCCTCCAAAAATCATTTAGCTTAGCAAGTTACAATCTTGTGACTCTAGTTACACAATTTGAAAAGTATTTCAGCAATCATCTTTTTTATATAATGCAAAAGTAGTTCCAAAAGTGACCCACAACAGTATATATACACAGAACAGCTTTTATGGACCTGTCCTGTGTGTTTTAGGTATTTCTACAACCTTATAATCTTAGAAAATAAGATGTAAATGTTGATTGATTTAGACGGGGTATGTAAATTTTTATTTTAAAGTCGACATTATGTGTGTTTATGTTCGTATAGCAGAGAATCCAGAAACCGGAGGATTTTAGATGTTAAATCCGGGATTAGTAGACTCTATGGGTGGGCGTTCGAGCTAGAGTAATCCGGGTGTATGTGTGGGGTGGGGGGGGGGGCTGGAGGTAGGGGCTTTATTACATCAGAATCCGGAGGCTAAGGCGGATATAAGCCCTGGCTTTTCACGTACCAGAATCCGGAGAGGAGGGAGGAGAGGATTGTGGGTGGGCGTTCGTGTAGCAGAATCCGGGGCCAGTTAGAGGCGGGTCATTGGTGTTGTGAGACGAATTGGATCCAAGAGCGTCACGAACCTGTAGTGATGGACGGCCTAGTAGGGGGGAGGAGTGTTGAGGGGAGGGGTGTTGGGGGGGGGGGTGTTCGGGGGAGGGGTGTTGGGGGGAGGGGGAGGTTATGGTTGTACGAGGCATGACTGTGGAAGTGGACAATGGCTGCGTGGGTGTGTGTGATGGCTGAGGGGATGGCTTTAGGAGTGGAAGATGAATAGGGGGAAGGGGGAGGGGAGAAAATGATGGCTATGAAGGGGGAGGGAGGTGTCTAGGATGGCTGTGAGGGGGGTGTATGGCTTGAGAGAGAGAGAGAAAGAGAGAGGAGTGGTTAGGCATCAGGGAGGAAATGTACTTTCCTTACACAGGAGATGAGTCACAATAACGTGGCTAAAGTAACGTGGCTCAATTGACTTGAGAATGGTCCAGGACGGACCGAAACGTCGTCGTCCCTTCACCTTCTAGTGTGTGGTCTGGTCAACATACTTTCTTTACCTAGCAGTGCATACCTAACAGTATCTACGGTAGAGGGAGGTAGATCAAGCTCTCTGTCTACCAGCTTCGTTGTACCTTTAGCATTTATAAATTTTTCACTCTCAATTGTTTTTGTTTGGTCGAATGTAAACTTCAAAGTTGTAGATGGAAGGTGGCTTCCACAGCATCCTTTAATGCATTCCACTTGTTGATTATCCATTCAGGGCATGAGTATTTCTTTGTGTTCCTAAGGCTCGTTTGCGTTTCCGAGTCTCCCCCTCAGTATTTTGTATGTTGTGATCATTTCCCCTATGTTGCTTTTGTCATGCAGGGTTGTAAGGTTCAATTCCGCTAGCCTATTTTCGTTGCAACTTTTTCCGTTGTAGCTGTAGCAGCATCAGGACTAGTAGAAGCAGCAGCAATAAGAGAAGAGGCAGCAACAGCAGCAGTAGCAGCAGCAGCAGCAGAAGCAGCAGAAGCAGCAGCAGCAGCAGCAGTAGCAGCAGCAGCAGTAGCAGCAGCACCAACAGCAGAAGCAGCAACAGGAATGACAAACCAACAAAAATCTCCCCTTAGCCACAGCAATTGCAACATCCGAAGAATCAACATTATTTTAAAAGTTGACTTAATTAACACACACTCGTACACATCTTCCAAACTTCAGCTGGGAGAGAAATTCGTGAGAAATCGCATCTGTCTGTCGCATCCGTCACATGTTAGTTGTGTTGGCAGGTTTGTTGATGTTTGGTGATGAGTTGATCATCACCCGCCCCCCCCCCCCCAGGTCGCTGGGGGAAAAAATATCCATAATTAGTTTAGGAGTCGAGGTGGGACGCAGCATCTTTTCCTTCAGTTAATTAATCATGTAAAAGGGATGCTGTTAGGAGATGACTTTCTTTGTTGGTAGTGTTTCTATATGGCTTCAAAGGGCTTTATTGATATGTTATATCTCTCTATCTCTCTCTCTCTCTCTCTCTCTCCTGTATTCCTCATTTTGCATTTTTTCTCCCTAGGATTTTTCAAGTATTTTGAGAATTGCATTCTGTAATGAAGCATAGCTCTTTGGTCCTCACTATTAAATCTTGACAATTTCTATCTATGTGAACACACTTCGATGTGGCGTCAGGGTCGAGCTCAATCTCCCTAGCCCCGCCTCTTCACCCTTAGACGATTAAATGCATTGATTTTCATTCCACACATTTCTCGAATTATTTTCAGCTGAATCGAGTTATTGAGCTCAATTGGCCATTTTTTCTTATAGGTAATTCAATTTGCAGTACTTTTTTTTTAATTGTTGTTTTTTGCAAGCAATCATCGGAGGGGCCTCGTAGCCTGGTGGATAGCGCGCAGGACTCGTAATTCTGTGGCGCGGGTTCAATTCCCGCACGAGGCAGAAACAAATGGGCAAAGTTTCTTTCACCCTGAATGCCCCTGTTACCTAGCAGTAAATAGGTACCTGGGAGTTAGTCAGCTGTCACGGGCTGCTTCCTAGGGGTGGAGGCCTGGTCGAGGACCGGGCCGCGGGGACACTAAAAGCCCCGAAATCATCTCAAGATAACCTCAAGAAGATCATTTCTGAAACTCGTCTATTGCTTCACTTTCTTTCTCTTTGTGCCTTGGTCCTGTAATTTCATGTTTTAAACATGTTTTAAACCGCCTTATCTACTCTGCATATGCTCTTAAGGTATCTTGAACGTCGTTATCAGTTAGCAACGTATAAGATATCTTTTAGGGTGCTTTAAAAAAAGGGCGATAACATGTTACCACATTTTGTTCTTCTTCTAAGCGTTTATGAGCTTGAGTTCACTTAGCCAGTGTGTGTGTAATAGAGTTTCAGTAGTTCTGAGACGTGTGTTGGAATGCACTTAATTTTGGGCCTTTTCCTAGTTTTTTTTATTTAGATGGAAACTGCAATTTGGGAGGCTGCGTATTCCAGTTATGGTCTTACGTAGGTTGGGTATAATGTTCTGAAGCCCCATTTTTTTATCCCCCATTAATAAAAAAAATTATTAAACTGTATTTCCTAAGTGTGTCGCAACTGTACAGTACGGGTTAATGAGTGCTTACGCAAATGCATTCGTGATTGCGTGATTGAATACGTACGTGTGTGAGTGCAATTGCGTTCTTATGTAAACTCTTTTGCGTGCGTGTGTGCGTGCTTGTTGGAGCGTTCGTAGGTTTATTATTATGACTCGTTTCATGGCCAACAAACACATCTTGCATAGAGACTAGAACGTTAAGCAGTTGGGTCGGAGGCTGGACAGCTTAAGCATCCTTAGGGAGATAAAAATGTAATCTTATTGAGTCCAGGTAATCAAGTGGAATTTCTTGAGACGCGCCCTGAAGTCTTTAAGAGGAGGTGGGGGGGGGGGGAGGATGGAGGATAGAGCCTAGCCTTAGAGGGTGGATAGAGCCTGCTATTACTACCTGGCTCTATATCTGCATCGTCTTTTTCTTCCCTTTATCTTTCCTTACTCTCCTCGTTCACTGCCTTGGCTCCTCCATTCTTATACATATCTACTTGATCATTATACATATCTACTTGATCTTTATACATATCTACTCGATCTTTATACATATCTACTCGATCTTTATACATATCTACTCCATCCCTATACATATCTACTCCAATCTTTCACCTTTGTTCATCTGGTCCTCCTTCCTGGCTTCCTCCCTCACCCTTCCCTACCTCTCTTCCTCCCGTCACCCCTCCCTACCCTACCTCTCTTCCTCTCTATCCCTATCCCTCCCTCCCGTTACGCCATAATCAACATTTACAAGTGCCTCAAATACCAGTCGACTGATCTTTTACATACTCTTGCTCTCACAATGGACGACTTAGCCACCATAATTGTTTTCTTCATATATATATATATATATATATATATATATATATATATATATATATATATATATATATATATATATATATATATATATATGCCCCCGCGAGTTAATGATTGTCGGGGCCAATGGCTCTTAGCACTTAGATGTTCATAAAGACTTTTAAACACAAGTGTTTTAAATTGCTGATGGTGGTTCGAGGTTTTTAATGGGTTTGAGACGCCGTTGTACGAGATGTACCCTGGAGAGGTGGGTACAGTTATGTACCGGGGAATCTATGGGGTTTAGGCCTTGTGTTGAAAGCATTTTGGCTCTTAAATCAATGAATGAAATTGCTTAATAAAACCTGGCTTTGGAGTGGTGGTTCTAGATTTAAGTAGATTTTTTATTTTCCAGATATTGTTGAAGGGTTATGTTGTTGTTGTTTAAGATTCACTACTCGGAACTAAAAGTTCCAAGCAGCACGGGCTATGGTGAGCCCGAAGTGAGGGGTTATGATTACAGGATTGTGTGGTAACAGCTGGGTCGTACCAAGCTGGTATTAGGATCTTTTAGTGGGAAATTACGGTCTATTTCAAACTGTTTATTAAGTATTTTTGTAATCAGTGCTAAATCATATGATTTATGCTCGAGTGTGTATATATATATATATATATATATATATATATAATATATATGTCGTACCTAGTAGCCAGAACGCACTTCTCAGCCTACTATGCAAGGCCCGTTTTGCCTAATAAGCCAAGTTTTCATGAATTAATATATTTTCCCTAATCTTTTCCTTATGAAATGATAAAGCTACCCATTTCATTATGTATGAGGTCAGTTTTATTTTATTGAATTTCATAAACATGAATTTACCACATGACCTCTTCTCCTGCAATGCGTGCAATACCTGCTAGTGGTCGGAACAGCCGAACCCACTGCAGGCTTAATCACTACATTACTTGAGGTTGACAACCCTGTCTGTTCCTCAGATTTAGGCTTTACAGGAGAAGGGTTAAGGGGAGAAGGTGAAGTAGCTGGTCGAGTCTGGAAAACATGATTTTTATGAGCATAATGATTAGTTTTAGCATTAAAATGGTTAATTGGTGCTCTGAAAGGTACTTTAGTAAGTAGTTCATGTTCATCAGCTAGCTTGGCTAATTTGATAAGATCAGTGGTTTGTTTATTTTCAGCCATAAATAAAGCTAATTTCTCTGGTAGACATCCCACTACTTCCTCAGTTACTATGAGGTCTCTTAAAGTCTCAAACTCTGTAATATTAAGTGCTTTAATCCATCTGTCAAAGTGATTTAATTTTACTCTTACAAAGTCAGAAATAGTCTGGTCATGTTCTCTTTTTAAACTTCTAAATTTTATTCTATGTGCCTCTGGGATCTGCTGGTAAGCATTCAAAATACTCTGCTGAACAAATTTAAAATCGAAAGAATTCTCAGCCGGCAAAGATGCAAATACCTCTTGAGCTTTACCCTTAAATTGTCCTTGTAATATGCTAACCCATTGATCGACAGGCCAGTTCATGCTGACTGCTAGTTTCTTAAAATGCAAGAAAAATATTTCTGGATCTTCTTCATTAAACTTAGGTAATTCTACATGTTTACTGTACTTGGAAAAACTATTTGTACTCTCTGGATTATTACTAGTGTTACCTTGCCCTGCTGCAATTCTCTGCTGTTCTAACCAGTTATTATTTTCAGCAATACTCTGCTGAATTTCTAATTGTCTAGTCTGCTGCTCGGTTTGCTTAGTTTGTTGCTCTGCTAGTCTTAACTGAGCCTCCAACTCAAGGTGTTTGGTCTGGTTCTGCAACTCCAACCTCTGCTTGTCTGCTGCCAGCCTAGCCATTTCTAATTTAGTCTCCAACTCCAACTTTAAGATTGCCACCTTGTCACTTGACTCTTCTTCTAACTCTCCCAAACACTCCTCTTCAAGTCTCTCCTCCTCCACCAAGTGTGTGACAATCACTCTTAACACTTGAGCTTTCAACATTTTACTGGAAACTGCTAGGTTCAATTTATCAACCAGCAATAACAAACCAGACTTCTTTAAGTCTTTAATTTTACCAAAATTTGGCAGATCTACCAGCGCAGCAACCTGATCCTCCATGGTTGGCTCAATAATCACAACTTACACTTGAAACAACACTGAAAATTATGCTTGGCCCCTGGCACAAGCTAAACACTTACCTCAAATCGTGAAGCGTTGAGTTTTCACAGCAGCTCAGATTGAACAGATAATTTCACAGGCTTGATTAGGTGTCACTAGATAATCACAGAGTACCTAGGAAGGCAATTGCTATTAATAATTAGAACTGTTAATTGTACAACATTACAGGGAATTAAGGCTTATTCTCCCGGACACAGGCCCTCATTTGTTACCACCCTTGAGACTAAATAAGGTTCTTCTCCCCGCAGTGCAATAAAAAGTTAATAAATCGGCCTTGCCAACAACTGTCTAGGGGTAAATATACATCACTGCATAAAATGGAGAAAAATATTTTTATGCTAAGGGGGACAATCATAACACTTAAATGTATAAATAATAACCAGAAATATTCTTCAGCATGCAAATCATAGAATAACCTCCTTATTGAGACATGAGCACTATCACTAAGACATGGATTAATTAGAGAGATATATACAATATGATCTAACCAGATAATTAACATTTATATGGGCTAAAATAACAGTGACCAATGACTTAACTTAAACATGCCTCCTCCCGACAGCAGCCGCCACGCTTCTGCCCACGCCTTGGACCGCAGGCCAAGCGTCTACCAAAAAATCAACTAACCGTCCACACAAAACATTGTGGAAAATCTAATAATAAAACGCAGCACTAATATTCAAAACATTGTTAAACTAAAGAGTAGTAAACACTGGTACAACATTCCATACAATAATACAGAAACCAAAATATGGGAATAATTTAAGGTGAAACTATAAACACTCAATTGACAACAAGGTTCCCACACTGGCCATATCCAAATATGGTCAACCGCCCACACGGAGAAACTACATGAGAAATTAACACCAAAAGCCTCACACAATATAATGTAACTCATGCACACTACTGCATGCTATAATATATATATATATATAACATACAAAATCTTATATCATACAACTAGATGCTATATTAAAGAACATATTAAAGAACAAGACAATAAGTAATATGAGAATCAAGAGTAATGCAGAATCCTAGTGAGATTCGTAACACAGACCACCACTACCACACATACAGACCACCACTACCACACAAACAGACCACCACTACACCACACACAGACCTCCACTACCACACATACAGTCCTCCACCACCACACATACAGACCTCCACTACCACACATACAGACCACCATTACCACACATACAGACCACCACTACCACACATACAGACCTCCACTACCACACATACAGGCCTCCACCACCACACATACAGACCTTCACTACCACACATACAGACCACCACCACACATACAGGCCTCCACTACCACACATACAGACCACCACCACCACACATACAGACCTCCACCACCACACATACAGGCCTCCACCACCACACATACAGACCTCCACTACCACACATACAGACCACCACCACACATACAGGCCTCCACTACCACACACAGATACCCACCACCACCACACATACAGGCCTCCACCACCACACATACAGGCCTCCACTACCACACATACAGACCTCCACCACCACACATACAGGCATCCACTACCACACATACAGACCTTCACTACCACACAAACAGACACACCACCACCATACATACAGCCCTCCACTACCACACATAAAGGCTTCCACTACCACACATACAGACCTCCACCACCACACATACAGGCCTCCACTACCACACTTACAGTCCTCCACCACCACACATACAGACCCACCACCACCACACATACAGACCCACCACCACCACACATACAGCCCTCCACTACCACACATACAGCCCTCCACCACCACACATACAGACCCACCACTACCACACATACAGGCCTCCACTACCACATATACAGGCCTCCACTACCACACATACAGACCACCACTAACACACATACAGACCTCCACCACCACACATACAGACCTCCACCACCACACATACAGCCCTTCACTACCACACATACAGACCCACCACTACCACACATACAGGCCTCCACTACCACACATACAGACCACCACTAACACACATACAGACCTCCACCACCACACATACAACCCTCCACTACCACACATACAGACCCACCACTACCACACATACAGCCCTCCACTACCACACATACAGCCCTCCACTACCACACATACAGACCACCACTACCACACATACAAACCTCCACTACCACACATACAGATCTCCACTACTACACATACAGACCTCCACTATCACACATACAGACCCACCATAACACATACAGCCCTCCACTACCACACATACAGACCTCCTCTACCACACATACAGGCCTCCACTACCACACATACAGACCACCACCACCACACATACAGACCTCCACTACCACACATACAGACCACCACCACACATACAGCCCTCAACTACCACACATACAGAACTCTACTACCACACATACAGACCTCCACTACCACACATACAGACCTCCACCACCACACATATAGACCACCACTACCACACATACAGACCACCACTACCACACATACAAACCTCCACCACCACACATACAGCCCTCCACCACCACACATACAGACCTCCACCACCACACATACAGCCCTCCACTACCACACATACAGACCTCCACCACCACACATACAGCGCTCCACCACCACACATACAGACCTCCACTACCACACATACAGACCTCCACTACCACACATACAGACCTCCACCACCACACATACAGACTCACCACTACCACACATACAGGCCTCCACTACCAAACATACAGACCTCCACTACCACACATACAGACCCACCACTACACATACAGACCTCCACTACCACACATACAGACCCACCACCACCACACATACAGGCCTCCACTACCACACATACAGGCCTCCACCACCACACATACAGACCCACCACTGCACATACAGACCTCCACTACCACACATACAGACCCACCACCACCACACATACAGACCTCCACTACCACACATACAGACCCACCACCTCCACACATACAGGCCTCCACTACCACACATACAGGCCTCCACCACCACACATACAGGCCTCCACCACCACACATACAGAACCACCACCACACATAAAGGCCTCCACTAACACACATACAGCCCTCCACTACCACACATACAGGCCTCCAACACCACACATACAGACCCACCACCACACATACAGACCTCCACTACCACACACACAGACCTCCACTACCACACACACAGACCTCCACTACCACACATACAGACCCCCACTACCACACATACAGGCCTCCACCACCACACATACAGACCCACCATCACCACACATACAGCCCTCAACTACCACACATACAGACCTCCACTACCACACATACAGACCTCCACCACCACACATACAGACCCACCACTACCACACATACAGGCCTCCACTACCACACACGGCCTGGTACAGCCTGGCACGGCCTGGTACGGTTTGGTACGGCCTGGCACGGCCTGGTACAGCCTGGCACGGCCTGGTACAGCCTGGCACGGCCTGGTACAGCCTGACACGGCCTGGTACAGCCTGGCACGGCCTGGTACGGCCTGGTACTGTTTGGTACAGCCTGGCACGGCCTGGTACAGTCTGGCACGGCCTGGTACGGTTTGGTACGGCCTGGCACGGCCTGGTACAGCCTGGCACGGCCTGGTACAGCCTGGCACGGCCTGGTACAGCCTGGCACGGCCTGGTACAGCCTGGCACGGCCTGGTACGGTTTGGTACGGCCTGGCACGGCCTGGTATAGCCTGGCACGGCCTGGTACAGCCTGGCACGGCCTGGTACAGCCTGGCACGGCCTGGTACGGTTTGGTACAGCCTGGCACGGCCTGGTACAGTCTGGCACGGCCTGGTACGGTTTGGTACGGCCTGGCACGGCCTGGTACAGCCTGGCACGGCCTGGTACAGCCTGGCACGGCCTGGTACAGCCTGGCACGGCCTGGTTCGGTTTGGTACGGCCTGGCACGGCCTGGTACAGCCTGGCACGGCCTGGTACAGCCTGGCACGGCCTGGTACAGCCTGGCACGGCCTGGTACAGCCTGGCACGGCCTGGTACGGTTTGGTACAGCCTGGCACGGCCTGGTACAGCCTGGCACGGCCTGGTACGGTTTGGTACAGCCTGGCACGGCCTGGTACAGCCTGGCACGGCCTGGTACAGCTTGGCACGGCCTGGTACAGCCTGGCACGGCCTGGTACGGTTTGGTACGGCCTGGCACGGCCTGGTACAGCCTGGCACGGCCTGGTACGTCCTGGCACGGCCTGGTACGGTTTGGTACGGCCTGGCACGGCCTGGTACAGCCTGGCACGGCCTGGTACAGCCTGGCACGGCCTGGTACAGCCTGGCACGGCCTGGTACAGCCTGGCACGGCCTGGTACGGTTTGGTACAGCCTGGCACGGCCTGGTACAGCCTGGCACGGCCTGGTACGGTTTGGTACAGCCAGGCACGGCCTGGTACAGCCTGGCACGGCCTGGTACAGCCTGGCACGGCCTGGTACAGCCTCGCACGGCCTGGTACAGCCTGGCACGGCCTGGTACGGTTTGGTACGGCCTGGCACGGCCTGGTACAGCCTGGCACGGCCTGGCACGGCCTGGCACGGCCTGGTACAGCCTGACACGGCCTGGTACGGTTTGGTACGGCCTGGCACGGCCTGGTACAGTCTGGAACGGCCTGGTACAGCCTGGCACGGCCTGGTACAGCCTGGCACGGCCTGGTACAGCCTGGCACGGCCTGGTACTGTTTGGTACGGCCTGGCACGGCCTGGTACAGCCTGGCACGGCCTGGCACGGCCAGGCACGGCCTGGTACAGCCTGGCACGGCCTGGTACAGCCTGGCACGGCCTGGTACAGCCTGGCACGGCCTGGTACAGCCTGGCACGGCCTGGTACAGCCTGGTACAGCCTGGCACGGCCTGGTACAGCCGGGCAGGGCCTGGTACAGCCTGGCACGGCCTGGTACAGCCTGGCACGGCCTGGTACAGCCTGGCACGGCCTGGTACGGTTTGGTACGGCCTGGCACGGCCTGGTACAGCCTGGCATGGCCTGGTACAGCCTGGCACGGCCTGGTACAGCCTGGCACGGCCTGGTACAGCCTGGCACGGCCTGGTACGGTTTGGTACGGCCTGGCACGGCCTGGTACAGCCTGGCATGGCCTGGTACAGCCTGGCACGGCCTGGTACAGCCTGGCACGGCCTGGTACAGCCTGGCACGGCCTGGTACGGTATGGTACAGCCTGGCACGGCCTGGTACAGTCTGGCACGGCCTGGTACGGTTTGGTACGGCCTGGCACGGCCTGGTACGGTTTGGTACGGCCTGGCACGGCCTGGTACGGTTTGGTACGGCCTGGCACGGCCTGGTACAGCCTGGCACGGCCTGGCACGGCCTGGTACGGCCTGGTACAGCCTGGCACGGCCTGGTACAGCCTGGCACGGCCTGGTACGGCTTGGCACGGCCTGGTACAGCCTGGCACGGCCTGGTACAGCCTGGCACGGCCTGGTACAGCCTGGCACGGCCTGGTACGGTTTGGTACGGCTTGGCACGGCCTGGTACAGCCTGGCACGGCCTGGTACGGCTTGGCACGGCCTGGTACAGCCTGGCACGGCCTGGTACAGCCTGGCACGGCCTGGTACGGCTTGGCACGGCCTGGTACAGCCTGGCACGGCCTGGTACAGCCTGGCACGGCCTGGTACGGTTTGGTACAGCCTGGCACGGCCTGGTACAGCCTGGCACGGCCTGGTACGGCTTGGCACGGCCTGGTACAGCCTGGCACGGCCTGGTACAGCCTGGCACGGCCTGGTACAGCCTGGCACGGCCTGGTACAGCCTGGCACGGCCTGGCACGGCCTGGTACAGCCTGGCACGGCCTGGCACGGCCTGGTACAGCCTGGCACGGCCTGGTACAGCCTGGCACGGCCTGGTACAGCCTGGCACGGCCTGGTACAGCCTGGCACGGCCTGGCACGGCCTGGTACAGCCTGGCACAGCCTGGCACGGCCTGGTACAGCCTGGCACGGCCTGGTACAGCCTGGCACGGCCTGGCACGGCCTGGTACAGCCTGGCACGGCCTGGCACGGCCTGGCACGGCCTGGTACAGCCTGGCACGGCCTGGTACAGCCTGGCACGGCCTGGTACAGCCTGGCACGGCCTGGTACAGCCTGGCACGGCCTGGTACAGCCTGGTACGGTTTGGTACGGCCTGGCACGGCCTGGTACGGTCTGGCACGGCCTGGTACGGTTTGGTACTGCCTGGTACGGCCTGGAACAGCCTGGCACGGCCTGGTACAGCCTGGCACGGCCTGGTACAGCCTGGCACGGCCTGGCACGGTTTAGTACGGCCTGGCACGGCCTGGTACAGTCTGGCACGGCCTGGTACGGTTTGGTACGGCCTGGCACGGCCTGGTACAGCCTGGCACGGCCTGGCACGGTTTGGTACGGCCTGGCACGGCCTGATACAGCCTGGCACGGCCTGGTACAGCCTGGCACGGCCTGGTACAGCCTGGCACGGCCTGGTACAGCCTGGCACGGCCTGGTACGGTTTGGTACAGCCTGGCACGGCCTGGTACAGTCTGGCAAGGCCTGGTACGGTTTGGTACGGCCTGGCACGGCCTGGTACAGCCTGGCACGGCCTGGTACAGCCTGGCACGGCCTGGTACAGCCTGGCACGGCCTGGTACGGTTTGGTACGGCCTGGCACGGCCTGGTACAGCCTGGCACGGCCTGGTACAGCCTGGCACGGCCCGGTACGGCCTGGTACTGTTTGGTACAGCCTGGCACGGCCTGGTAAGGTTTGGTACGGCCTGGCACGGCCTGGTACAGCCTGGCACGGCCTGGTACAGCTTTGCACGACCTGGTACAGCCTGGCACGGCCTGGTACGGTTTGGTACGGCCTGGCACGGCCTGGTACAGCCTGGCATGGCCTGGTACAGCCTGGCACGGCCTGGTACAGCCTGGCACGGCCTGGTACAGCCTGGCACGGCCTGGTATAGCCTGGCACGGCCTGGTACGGTTTGGTACAGCCTGGCACGGCCTGGTACAGCCTGGCACGGCCTGGTACAGCCTGGCACGGCCTGGTACGGTTTGGTACGGCCTGGCACGGCCTGGTACAGCCTGGCACGGCCTGGTACAGCTTGGCACGGCCTGGTACAGCCTGGCACGGCCTGGTACAGCCTTGCACGGCCTGGTACAGCCTGGCACGGCCTGGTACGGTTTGGTACAGCCTGGCACGGCCTGGTACGGTTTGGTACAGCCTGGCACGGCCTGGTACGGTTTGGTACAGCCTGGCACGGCCTGGTACAGCCTGGCACGGCCTGGTACAGCCTGGCACGGCCTGGTACAGCCTGGCACGGCCTGGTACGGTTTGGTACGGCCTGGCACGGCCTGGTACAGCCTGGCACGGCCTGGCAATGCCTGGCACGTCCTGGCACGTCCTGGTACGGTTTGGTACGGCCTGGCACGGCCTGGTACAGCCTGGCACGGCCTGGTACAGCCTGGCACGGCCTGGCACGGCCTGGTACAGCCTGGTACGGCCTGGCACGGCCTGGTACAGCCTGGCACGGCCTGGTACAGCCTGGCACGGCCTGGTACGGTTTGGTACGGCCTGGCACGGCCTGGTACAGCCTGGCACGGCCTGGCAATGCCTGGCACGTCCTGGTACGGTTTGGTACGGCCTGGCACGGCCTGGTACAGCCTGGCACGGCCTGGTACAGCCTGGCACGGCCTGGCACGGCCTGGTACAGCCTGGCACGGCCTGGTACGGTTTGGTACAGCCTGGCACGGCCTGGTACAGCCTGGCACGGCCTGGTACAGCCTGGCACGGCCTGGTACAGCCTGGCACGGCCTGGTATGGTTTGGTACGGCCTGGCACGGCCTGGTACAGCCTGGCACGGCCTGGTACAGCCTGGCACGGCCTGGTACGGTTTGGTACGGCCTGGCACGGCCTGGTACAGTCTGGCACGGCCTGGTACAGCCTGGCACGGCCTGGTACAGCCTGGCACGGCCTGGTACGGTTTGGTACGGCCTGGCACGGCCTTGTACAGCCTGGCACGGCCTGGCACGGCCAGGCACGGCCTGGTACAGCCTGGCACGGCCTGGTACAGCCTGGCACGGCCTGGTACTGCCTGGCACGGCCTGGTACAGCCTGGCACGGCCTGGTACGGTTTGGTACAGCCTGGCACGGCCTGGTACAGCCTGGCACGGCCTGGTACGGTTTGGTACGGCACGGCCTGGTACAGCCAGGCCGGCCTGCGGCCTGCGGTCCAAGGCGTGGGCAGAAGCGTGGCGGCTGCTGTCGTGAGGAGGCATGTTTAAGTTAAGTCATTGGTCACTGTTAATTTAGCCCATATAAATGTTAATTATCTGGTTAGATCATATTGTATATATCTCTCTAATTAATCCATGTCTTAGTGATAGTGCTCATGTCTCAATAAGGAGGTTATTCTATGATTTGCATGCTGAAGAATATTTCTGGTTATTATTTATACATTTAAGTGTTATGATTGTCCCCCTTAGCATAAAAATATTTTTCTCCATTTTATGCAGTGATGTATATTTACCCCTAGACAGTTGTTGGCAAGGCCGATTTATTAACTTTTTATTGCACTGCGGGGAGAAGAACCTTATTTAGTCTCAAGGGTGGTAACAAATGAGGGCCTGTGTCCGGGAGAATAAGCCTTAATTCCCTGTAATGTTGTACAATTAACAGTTCTAATTATTAATAGCAATTGCCTTCCTAGGTACTCTGTGATTATCTAGTGACACCTAATCAAGCCTGTGAAATTATCTGTTCAATCTGAGCTGCTGTGAAAACTCAACGCTTCACGATTTGAGGTAAGTGTTTAGCTTGTGCCAGGGGCCAAGCATAATTTTCAGTGTTGTTTCAAGTGTAAGTTGTGATTATTGAGCCAACCATGGAGGATCAGGTTGCTGCGCTGGTAGATCTGCCAAATTTTGGTAAAATTAAAGACTTAAAGAAGTCTGGTTTGTTATTGCTGGTTGATAAATTGAACCTAGCAGTTTCCAGTAAAATGTTGAAAGCTCAAGTGTTAAGAGTGATTGTCACACACTTGGTGGAGGAGGAGAGACTTGAAGAGGAGTGTTTGGGAGAGTTAGAAGAAGAGTCAAGTGACAAGGTGGCAATCTTAAAGTTGGAGTTGGAGACTAAATTAGAAATGGCTAGGCTGGCAGCAGACAAGCAGAGGTTGGAGTTGCAGAACCAGACCAAACACCTTGAGTTGGAGGCTCAGTTAAGACTAGCAGAGCAACAAACTAAGCAAACCGAGCAGCAGACTAGACAATTAGAAATTCAGCAGAGTATTGCTGAAAATAATAACTGGTTAGAACAGCAGAGAATTGCAGCAGGGCAAGGTAACACTAGTAATAATCCAGAGAGTACAAATAGTTTTTCCAAGTACAGTAAACATGTAGAATTACCTAAGTTTAATGAAGAAGATCCAGAAATATTTTTCTTGCATTTTAAGAAACTAGCAGTCAGCATGAACTGGCCTGTCGATCAATGGGTTAGCATATTACAAGGACAATTTAAGGGTAAAGCTCAAGAGGTATTTGCATCTTTGCCGGCTGAGAATTCTTTCGATTTTAAATTTGTTCAGCAGAGTATTTTGAATGCTTACCAGCAGATCCCAGAGGCACATAGAATAAAATTTAGAAGTTTAAAAAGAGAACATGACCAGACTATTTCTGACTTTGTAAGAGTAAAATTAAATCACTTTGACAGATGGATTAAAGCACTTAATATTACAGAGTTTGAGACTTTAAGAGACCTCATAGTAACTGAGGAAGTAGTGGGATGTCTACCAGAGAAATTAGCTTTATTTATGGCTGAAAATAAACAAACCACTGATCTTATCAAATTAGCCAAGCTAGCTGATGAACATGAACTACTTACTAAAGTACCTTTCAGAGCACCAATTAACCATTTTAATGCTAAAACTAATCATTATGCTCATAAAAATCATGTTTTCCAGACTCGACCAGCTACTTCACCTTCTCCCCTTAACCCTTCTCCTGTAAAGCCTAAATCTGAGGAACAGACAGGGTTGTCAACCTCAAGTAATGTAGTGATTAAGCCTGCAGTGGGTTCGGCTGTTCCGACCACTAGCAGGTATTGCACGCATTGCAGGAGAAGAGGTCATGTGGTAAATTCATGTTATGCTTTGCACCCAGAGTTAAGACCAACTGGTATCATTTATTGTAGAGGTGTGCAAAATAAATTTACTAATAAACATGTAACTGTAAACCCCAATTGGGTGAAACAGTATTCACCATATATGTCTTCAAGTGAAGTTTTGTGTATTAATGGGAAGTGGAAGCCAGTGGTTATTCTTCGTGATACAGGTGCTTCCCAAACCATAATTTCATCCAGTATTCTTTCTGATGTTGAAAAGAGAGAGACTGGAAAGTTTGTTGTTCTTCAGAGTGTTGCAGGATGTAGAACTGTACCTCTAATAGACGTTACTTTAAGATCCACCATTACTCCAAGTGTATGCACTGTGGGTGTTAGTACCCAGTTGCCCATCCCAGGTGTGGATGTTATATTGGGTAATGATGTGGCCATAAATCATGTTGTGGGTGAGAATGATCCCCGTTTGTTTAACCAGCCAGTTGCAGACCATGTTGTTTATTCTGCCTGTGCTGAAGTTAGTTCTATGAATGAACAACCGGTTGTAATAGATGGTTTTGGCCATTCTACCTGTGCTGATGTCAGTACTAATATAAATCCAGTTGTCAGTTCTGATGTTGTTACTCAAGCATTTGTTCCAGTAACCAGTACCCCTTCAGTGGAGAAGTGGGATGTGGTTGTTCCAGATTCCTGTGTGGCCGATTTAGTTGTTGAGACTAAGCCTGATACTATGACTCTGCTTTATTCCAATAAATTGGGAAAGGATGTCCATGTACCATTGTCTTGCCCGCTCACTACGAACGTTGTGCCAGGAGTTGAGAGAAACTTAAAAGCCACGACTCTGTATTCCAGCCAAGTGAATGGTTTAGGACAAGATGTCGGGTTGGCAGAAGTATTCCCGCTCACTCCAAGTTTAGAATCAGTTGTCGAGAGTAAGTCTGTTGTAGAGGCCCCGCCTCACCCTAGTCAAGGTGATATAATAGGGGAGGAGGTCAAACTACCTGTTACTTGCCCGCTCGCTTCAGATTCCCTTAATTTATGTGCATTGAGTAGAACTGACCCTAAGATTTCAGAGAGAAGCAAGGAGACAGTCTGTACTGTAGATCCAGTTTTGGAGAGTGTGGGAAAGCAGCCAGAGGATCAGCTTCTGTTGAGTAGATGGAGACCCATTGAGCCTCCCTCTTCAGTTGTCTGTGAGGATGTGACCCAGCTTGGTAGTGATATTATTGATTGTGAGCAGACAGTACTCCAACCAGCTCCAGAAGTCATGGGAGGAAATTTTGGTAAAATCATTGAGATTGGTAAAGTAGCAATTGGATCTAAGTTGCGGAGTTGTGATTCTTATTCCATGTGGAGTAAGTATTTCTCATTGTGTACATTGAGTCAGAGTGTGTGTAGGATGTTGAAATCTACTTTTATTCTGCAGGAGCCATTTTCTTGTGAAGTAATGGACTGTGGGACATCTTTGTCCAGCCTTGTGGTTGAGCAGAGAGAGTTTACTCAAGTAGGTTGTGCAACCAGTAGTTCTGAGGAAGTGGTGAGTTATACTAGAGCCGTGTCTCTATATTCAGATCCAGTTAAATTTGATGCACGAGTGATAAAAGTGTATGTTCCACTCAAGTGTGGTGTTGACTTTCAGAGTCATATTGGAGTTGATTTTCAGAGTCATATTGTGGGTGAAGGATTAAATCATACTGGGGAGCAGATGTTTGAGGCTCCAGGTGTGTATTTCAAGTTGGAGGATAAGGTTATCCTACCTAGTGTTAATCATTGTGAAGGGTTTCAGATTGTCCTTGGGTGTTTCCCAGGTAATCTGCTGTGCATCTTCAAGATGTTAAGACCCTTAAACCTCTTGGTTGATTGTTTGTCATCAGACGTAAATCACTTGGGAAGTGATGGTAAGGGTTGTCAAGTTTTCGGCATGTTTTACTTAGTCTTTTTGAAGACTAGAAGGTTGATGATAGTGTGTGTTGTGTTCAAGTTCACCATCAGGAGGTGTGAACTTGTCTTGAGAGTTATGATTGAGATATGGTGCCTAGGCATATGCCTGTTTTCTTTCACTGATCGTTATGACAGAGTTATGAGGCAATTGATTTCTGTGTTCCTTATGGATCATCTGAGTCAGTTCGATCAGGTAGTCTTTGCACTTATCTTGGGTTGTATTTCTTGGTTTGAAGGTCAAAGGTTTGCTAAGTCGGTGTCTTGTGTTTCGGAAGGTTCTATGAATGGGAAAGTTTTATACATAATTGTGAGGTTTAATGCTAATTTCTCTAATTTTAGTATCCATTGGGCGAGAGTATGTGTTCCACAGAGGATCAAGAGGGATGAAGAGCAGATGTCTGTGTCAGAGCATACCCAGGAGAAGTCCCAAATCTACTCAACATCCAGTCAGCTTCAATTAAGCAGTTCAGCTCCAGAAAAAGGGAGTAATGGGAAAGGGAGTCTGTCTTGGAAAATGTCACCATATAGAAAATGGATCAATTGGAAATATGGGACTGATCTCAGAGAAATAGTAGCAACAGATAGAGAGATAAATTGCCGTGATAACTGTGTGAAAGCAGCTACCTTTCTTGACAATTCTAATAATGATAATGTTGTAAATAAGAGTGTGAAATATGATCTGAAACTAAGTGATATAAATGAGATAGTACCCTGGAGAGATAAATTTGCATACTCCAGTGAAACCTATGTAGTGTTTCATTTCATAAGATGTATGAAATTTTTGTATTTTTTTTACTGTGAGATTTCATTGCTTTGCACTTGAATTTTAGTCGAAGCATTTTTCATGATTTATTTTCATGTTATCTTACATGTTATATTTCATGCAGTCAAAAAAAATGAAATCAACCTTCAGTTAATTTCATTTTTTTCTTAGGGGACGGGAGGGATGTTACGAATCTCACTAGGATTCTGCATTACTCTTGATTCTCATATTACTTATTGTCTTGTTCTTTAATATGTTCTTTAATATAGCATCTAGTTGTATGATATAAGATTTTGTATGTTATATATATATATATTATAGCATGCAGTAGTGTGCATGAGTTACATTATATTGTGTGAGGCTTTTGGTGTTAATTTCTCATGTAGTTTCTCCGTGTGGGCGGTTGACCATATTTGGATATGGCCAGTGTGGGAACCTTGTTGTCAATTGAGTGTTTATAGTTTCACCTTAAATTATTCCCATATTTTGGTTTCTGTATTATTGTATGGAATGTTGTACCAGTGTTTACTACTCTTTAGTTTAACAATGTTTTGAATATTAGTGCTGCGTTTTATTATTAGATTTTCCACAATGTTTTGTGTGGACGGTTAGTTGATTTTTTGGTAGACGCTTGGCCTGCGGTCCAAGGCGTGGGCAGAAGCGTGGCGGCTGCTGTCGGGAGGAGGCATGTTTAAGTTAAGTCATTGGTCACTGTTATTTTAGCCCATATAAATGTTAATTATCTGGTTAGATCATATTGTATATATCTCTCTAATTAATCCATGTCTTAGTGATAGTGCTCATGTCTCAATAAGGAGGTTATTCTATGATTTGCATGCTGAAGAATATTTCTGGTTATTATTTATACATTTAAGTGTTATGATTGTCCCCCTTAGCATAAATATATTGTTCTCCATTTTATGCAGTGATGTATATTTACCCCTAGACAGTTGTTGGCAAGGCCGATTTATTAACTTTTTATTGCACTGCGGGGAGAAGAACCTTACTTAGTCTCACGGGTGGTAACAGTCTGTATGTGTGGTGATGGTGGGTCTGTATGTGTGGTGCTGGAGGCCTGTATGTGTGGTAGTGGGGGTCTGTATGTGTGGTAGTGGAGGTCTGTGTGTGTGGTAGTGGAGGTCTGTATGTGTGGTGGTGGGTCTGTATGTGTGGTGTTGGAGGCCTGTATGTGTGGTAGTGGAGGGCTGTATGTGTGGTAGTGGAGGCCTTTATGTGTGGTGGTGGTTCTGTATGTGTGGTGGTGGAGGCCTGTATGTGTGATGGTGGAGGCCTGTATGTGTGGTGGTGGAGGCCTGTATGTGTGGTGGTGGAGGCCTGTATGTGTGGTGGTGGTGGCCTGTATGTGTGGTGGTGGTGGGTCTGTATGTGTGGTAGTGGAGGTCTGTATGTGTGGTGGTGGTGGGTCTGTATGTGTGGTAGTGGAGGTCTGCATGTGTAGTGGTGGGTCTGTATGTGTGGTAGTGGAGGCCTGTATGTGTGGTAGTGGAGGCCTGTATGTGTGGTGGTGGTGGGTCTGTATGTGTGGTAGTGGAGGTCTGTATGTGTAGTGGTGGGTCTGTATGTGTGGTGGTGAAGGTCTGTATGTGTGGTGGTGGAGGGCTGTATGTGTGGTGGTGGAGGTCTGTATGTGTGGGAGTGGTGGTCTGTATGTGTGGTAGTGGTGGTCTATATGTGTGGTGGTGGAGGTCTGTATGTGTGGTAGTGGAGGTCTGTATGTGTGGTAGTTGAGGGCTGTATGTGTGGTGGTGGAGGTCTGTATGTGTGGTAGTGGAGGTCTGTATGTGTGGTGGTGGTGGTCTGTATATGTGGTAGTGGAGGCCTGTATGTGTGGTAGTGGAGGTCTGTATGTGTGGTAGTGGAGGCCTGTATGTGTGGTAGTGGTGGGTCTGTATGTGTGGTAGTGGAGGGTTCTATGTGTGGTGGTGGAGGTCTGTATGTGTGTTAGTGGTGGTCTGTATGTGTGGTAGTGGTGGTCTGTATGTGTGGTAGTGGAGGCCTGTATGTGTGGTAGTGGTGGGTCTGTATGTGTGGTAGTGGAGGGCTGTATGTGTGGTGGTGGAGGTCGGTATGTGTGTTAGTGGTGGTCTGTATGTGTGGTAGTGGAGGCCTGTATATGTGGTAGTGGAGGCCTGTATGTGTGGTAGTGGAGGCCTGTATGTGTGGTAGTGGTGGGTCTGTATGTGTGGTGGTGGAGGGCTGTATGTGTGGTAGTGGAGGGCTGTATGTGTGGTGGTGGTGGGTCTGTATGTGTGGTAGTGGAGGACTGTATGTTTGGTAGTGGAGGCCTGTATGTGTGGTAGTGGAAGTCTGTATGTGTGGTAATGGAGGCCTGTATGTGTGGTAGTGGAAGTCTGTTTGTGTGGTGGTGGAGGCCTGTATGTGTGGTAGTGGAGGCCTGTATGTGTGGTAGTGGAGGCCTGTATGTGTGGTGGTGGTGGGTATCTATGTGTGGTAGTGGAGGTCTGTATGTGTGGTGGTGGAGGCCTGTATGTGTGGTAGAGGAGGTCTGTATGTGTGGTAGTGGAGGCCTGTATTTGTGGTTGTGGTGGGTCTTTATGTGTGGTAGTGGAGGTCTGTATGTGTGGTGGTGGTGGGTCTGTATGTGTGGTAGTGGAGGGCTGTATGTGTGGTGGTGGTGGGTCTGTATGTGTGGTAGTGGAGGACTGTATGTGTGGTAGTGGAGGCCTGTATGTGTGGTGGTGGAGGTCTGTATGTGTGGTAGTGGAGGGCTGTATGTGTGGTAGTATAGGGCTGTATGTGTGGTAGTGGAGGCCTGTATGTGTGGGGGTGGTGGGTATCTATGTGTGGTAGTGGAGGTCTGTATGTGTGGTGGTGGAGGCCTGTATGTGTGGTGGTGGAGGCCTGTATGTGTGGTGGTGGAGGCCTGTATGTGTGGTAGTGGAGGCCTGTATGTGTGGTTGTGGTGGGTCTGTATGTGTGGTAGTGGAGGTCTGTATGTGTGGTGGTGGTGGGTCTGTATGTGTGGTGGTGGTGGGTCTGTATGTGTGGTGGTGGAGGCCTGTATGTGTGGTAGTGGAGGTCTGTATGTGTGGTAGTGGAGGTCTGTATGTGTGGTAGTGGAGGTCAGTATGTTTGGTAGTGGAGGTCTGTATGTTTGGTAGTGGAGGTCTGTATGTGTGGTGGTGGTGGGTCTGAATGTGTGGTGGTGGTGGGTCTGTATGTGTGGTGGTGGAGGCCTGTATGTGTGGTGGTGGAGGCCTGTATGTGTGGTAGTGGTGGGTCTGTATGTGTGGTAGTGGAGGGCTGTATGTGTGGTGGTGGAGGTCGGTATGTGTGTTAGTGGTGGTCTGTATGTGTGGTAGTGGAGGCCTGTATATGTGGTAGTGGAGGCCTGTATGTGTGGTAGTGGAGGCCTGTATGTGTGGTAGTGGTGGGTCTGTATGTGTGGTGGTGGAGGGCTGTATGTGTGGTGGTGGAGGGCTGTATGTGTGGTAGTGGAGGGCTGTATGTGTGGTGGTGGTGGGTCTGTATGTGTGGTAGTGGAGGACTGTATGTTTGGTAGTGGAGGCCTGTATGTGTGGTAGTGGAAGTCTGTATGTGTGGTAATGGAGGCCTGTATGTGTGGTAGTGGAGGTCTGTATGTGTGGTGGTGGAGGCCTGTATGTGTGGTAGTGGAGGCCTGTATGTGTGGTAGTGGAGGCCTGTATGTGTGGTGGTGGTGGGTATCTATGTGTGGTAGTGGAGGTCTGTATGTGTGGTGGTGGAGGCCTGTATGTGTGGTAGAGGAGGTCTGTATGTGTGGTAGTGGAGGCCTGTATTTGTGGTTGTGGTGGGTCTTTATGTGTGGTAGTGGAGGTCTGTATGTGTGGTGGTGGTGGGTCTGTATGTGTGGTAGTGGAGGGCTGTATGTGTGGTGGTGGTGGGTCTGTATGTGTGGTAGTGTAGGACTGTATGTGTGGTAGTGGAGGCCTGTATGTGTGGTGGTGGAGGTCTGTATGTGTGGTAGCGGAGGGCTGTATGTGTGGTAGAATAGGGCTGTATGTGTGGTAGTAGAGGCCTTTATGTGTGGTGGTGGTTCTGTATGTGTGGTGGTGGAGCCCTGTATGTGTGATGGTGGAGGCCTGTATGTGTGGTGGTGGAGGCCTGTATGTGTGGTGGTGGAGGCCTGTATGTGTGGTGGTGGTGGCCTGTATGTGTGGTGGTGGTGGGTCTGTATGTGTGGTAGTGGAGGTCTGTATGTGTGGTGGTGGTGGGTCTGTATGTGTGGTAGTGGAGGTCTGTATGTGTAGTGGTGGGTCTGTATGTGTGGTGGTGGAGGCCTGTATGTGTGGTAGTGGAGGCCTGTATGTGTGGTGGTGGTGGGTCTGTATGTGTGGTAGTGGAGGTCTGTATGTGTAGTGGTGGGTCTGTATGTGTGGTGGTGAAGGTCTGTATGTGTGGTGGTGGAGGGCTGTATGTGTGGTGGTGGAGGTCTGTATGTGTGGGAGTGGTGGTCTGTATGTGTGGTAGTGGTGGTCTATATGTGTGGTGGTGGAGGTCTGTATGTGTGGTAGTGGAGGTCTGTATGTGTGGTAGTTGAGGGCTGTATGTGTGGTGGTGGTGGTCTGTATATGTGGTAGTGGAGGCCTGTATGTGTGGTAGTGGAGGTCTGTATGTGTGGTAGTAGAGGCCTGTATGTGTGGTAGTGGTGGGTCTGTATGTGTGGTAGTGGAGGGTTCTATGTGTGGTGGAGGAGGTCTGTATGTGTGTTAGTGGTGGTCTGTATGTGTGGTAGTGGTGGTCTTTATGTGTGGTAGTGGAGGCCTGTATGTGTGGTAGTGGTGGGTCTGTATGTGTGGTAGTGGAGGGCTGTATGAGTGGTGGTGGAGGTCGGTATGTGTGTTAGTGGTGGTCTGTATGTGTGGTAGTGGAGGCCTGTATATGTGGTAGTGGAGGCCTGTATGTGTGGTAGTGGAGGCCTGTATGTGTGGTAGTGGTGGGTCTGTATGTGTGGTGGTGGAGGGCTGTATGTGTGGTAGTGGAGGGCTGTATGTGTGGTGGTGGTGGGTCTGTATGTGTGGTAGTGGAGGACTGTATGTTTGGTAGTGGAGGCCTGTATGTGTGGTAGTGGAAGTCTGTATGTGTGGTAATGGAGGCCTGTATGTGTGGTAGTGGAGGTCTGTTTGTGTGGTGGTGGAGGCCTGTATGTGTGGTAGTGGAGGCCTGTATGTGTGGTAGTGGAGGCCTGTATGTGTGGTGGTGGTGGGTATCTATGTGTGGTAGTGGAGGTCTGTATGTGTGGTGGTGGAGGCCTGTATGTGTGGTAGAGGAGGTCTGTATGTGTGGTAGTGGAGGCCTGTATTTGTGGTTGTGGTGGGTCTTTATGTGTGGTAGTGGAGGTCTGTATGTGTGGTGGTGGTGGGTCTGTATGTGTGGTAGTGGAGGGCTGTATGTGTGGTGGTGGTGGGTCTGTATGTGTGGTAGTGGAGGACTGTATGTGTGGTAGTGGAGGCCTGTATGTGTGGTGGTGGAGGTCTGTATGTGTTGTAGTGGAGAGCTGTATGTGTGGTAGTATAGGGCTGTATGTGTGGTAGTGGAGGCCTGTATGTGTGGGGGTGGTGGGTATCTATGTGTGGTAGTGGAGGTCTGTATGTGTGGTGGTGGAGCCCTGTATGTGTGGTGGTGGAGGCCTGTATGTGTGGTGGTGGAGGCCTGTATGTGTGGTAGTGGAGGCCTGTATGTGTGGTTGTGGTGGGTCTGTATGTGTGGTAGTGGAGGTCTGTATGTGTGGTGGTGGTGGGTCTGTATGTGTGGTGGTGGTGGGTCTGTATGTGTGGTGGTGGTGGGTCTGTATGTGTGGTGGTGGAGGCCTGTATGTGTGGTAGTGGAGGTCTGTATGTGTGGTAGTGGTGGTCTGTATGTGTGGTAATGGAGGTCTGTATGTTTGGTAGTGGAGGTCTGTATGTTTGGTAGTGGAGGTCTGTATGTGTGGTGGTGGTGGGTCTGAATGTGTGGTGGTGGTGGGTCTGAATGTGTGGTGGTGGAGGCCTGTATGTGTGGTGGTGGAGGCCTGTATGTGTGGTGGTGGAGGCCTGTATGTGTGGTAGTGGTGGGTCTGTATGTGTGGTAGTGGAGGGCTGTATGTGTGGTGGTGGAGGTCGGTATGTGTGTTAGTGGTGGTCTGTATGTGTGGTAGTGGAGGCCTGTATATGTGGTAGTGGAGGCCTGTATGTGTGGTAGTGGAGGCCTGTATGTGTGGTAGTGGTGGGTCTGTATGTGTGGTGGTGGAGGGCTGTATGTGTGGTAGTGGAGGGCTGTATGTGTGGTGGTGGTGGGTCTGTATGTGTGGTAGTGGAGGACTGTATGTTTGGTAGTAGAGGCCTGTATGTGTGGTGGTGGTGGGTATCTATGTGTGGTAGTGGAGGCCTGTATGTGTGGTAGTGGAGGCCTGTATGTGTGGTAGTGGAGGCCTGTATGTGTGGTAGTGGAGGCCTGTATGTGTGGTGGTGGTGGGTATCTATGTGCGGTAGTGGAGGTCTGTATGTGTGGTGGTGGAGGCCTGTATGTGTGGTAGAGGAGGTCTGTATGTGTGGTAGTGGAGGCCTGTATTTGTGGTTGTGGTGGGTCTTTATGTGTGGTAGTGGAGGTCTGTATGTGTGGTGGTGGTGGGTCTGTATGTGTGGTAGTGGAGGGATGTATGTGTGGTGGTGGTGGGTCTGTATGTGTGGTAGTGGAGGACTGTATGTGTGGTAGTGGAGGCCTGTATGTGTGGTGGTGGAGGTCTGTATGTGTGGTAGCGGAGGGCTGTATGTGTGGTAGAATAGGGCTGTATGTGTGGTAGTGGAGGCCTGTATGTGTGGGGGTGGTGGGTATCTATGTGTGGTAGTGGAGGTCTGTATGTGTGGTGGTGGAGGCCTGTATGTGTGGTGGTGAAGGCCTGTATGTGTGGTAGTGGAGGCCTGTATGTGTGGTTGTGGTGGGTCTGTATGTGTGGTAGTGGAGGTCTGTATGTGTGGTGGTGGTGGGTCTGTATGTGTGGTGGTGGTGGGTCTGTATGTGTGGTGGTGGAGGCCTGTATGTGTGGTAGTGGAGGTCTGTATGTGTGGTAGTGGAGGTCTGTATGTGTGGTAGTGGAGGTCTGTATGTTTGGTAGTGGAGGTCTGTATGTTTGGTAGTGGAGGTCTGTATGTGTGGTGGTGGTGGGTCTGAATGTGTGGTGGTGGTGGGTCTGTATGTGTGGTGGTGGTGGGTCTGTATGTGTGGTGGTGGAGGCCTGTATGTGTGGTGGTGGAGGCCTGTATGTGTGGTGGTGGTGGCCTGTATGTGTAGTGGTGGTGGGTCTGTATGTGTGGTAGTGGAGGTCTGTATGTGTGGTGGTGGTGGGTCTGTATGTGTGGTAGTGGAGGTCTGTATGTGTAGTGGTGGGTCTGTATGTGTGGTGGTGGAGGCCTGTATGTGTGGTGGTGGAGGCCTGTATGTGTGGTGGTGGTGGGTCTGTATGTGTGGTAGTGGAGGTCTGTATGTGTAGTGGTGGGTCTGTATGTGTGGTGGTGAAGGTCTGTATGTGTGGTGGTGGAGGGCTGTATGTGTGGTGGTGGAGGTCTGTATGTGTGGGAGTGGTGGTCTGTATGTGTGGTAGTGGTGGTCTATATGTGTGGTGGTGGAGGTCTGTATGTGTGGTAGTGGAGGTCTGTATGTGTGGTAGTTGAGGGCTGTATGTGTGGTGGTGGAGGTCTGTATGTGTGGTAGTGGAGGTCTGTATGTGTGGTGGTGGTGGTCTGTATATGTGGTAGTGGAGGCCTGTATGTGTGGTAGTGGAGGTCTGTATGTGTGGTAGTGGAGGCCTGTATGTGTGGTAGTGGTGGGTCTGTATGTGTGGTAGTGGAGGGTTCTATGTGTGGTGGTGGAGGTCTGTATGTGTGTTAGTGGTGGTCTGTATGTGTGGTAGTGGTGGTCTTTATGTGTGGTAGTGGAGGCCTGTATGTGTGGTAGTGGTGGGTCTGTATGTGTGGTAGTGGAGGGCTGTATGTGTGGTGGTGGAGGTCGGTATGTGTGTCAGTGGTGGTCTGTATGTGTGGTAGTGGAGGCCTGTATATGTGGTAGTGGAGGCCTGTATGTGTGGTAGTGGAGGCCTGTATGTGTGGTAGTGGTGGGTCTGTATGTGTGGTGGTGGAGGGCTGTATGTGTGGTAGTGGAGGGCTGTATGTGTGGTGGTGGTGGGTCTGTATGTGTGGTAGTGGAGGACTGTATGTTTGGTAGTGGAGGGCTGTATGTGTGGTAGTGGAAGTCTGTATGTGTGGTAATGGAGGCCTGTATGTGTGGTAGTGGAGGTCTGTTTGTGTGGTGGTGGAGGCCTGTATGTGTGGTAGTGGAGGCCTGTATGTGTGGTAGTGGAGTCCTGTATGTGTGGTGGTGGTGGGTATCTATGTGTGGTAGTGGAGGTCTGTATGTGTGGTGGTGGAGGCCTGTATGTGTGGTAGAGGAGGTCTGTATGTGTGGTAGTGGAGGCCTGTATTTGTGGTTGTGGTGGGTCTTTATGTGTGGTAGTGGAGGTCTGTATGTGTGGTGGTGGTGGGTCTGTATGTGTGGTAGTGGAGGGCTGTATGTGTGGTGGTGGTGGGTCTGTATGTGTGGTAGTGGAGGACTGTATGTGTGGTAGTGGAGGCCTGTATGTGTGGTGGTGGAGGTCTGTATGTGTGGTAGTGGAGGGCTGTATGTGTGGTAGTATAGGGCTGTATGTGTGGTAGTGGAGGCCTGTATGTGTGGGGGTGGTGGGTATCTATGTGTGGTAGTGGAGGTCTGTATGTGTGGTGGTGGAGGCCTGTATGTGTGGTGGTGGAGGCCTGTATGTGTGGTGGTGGAGGCCTGTATGTGTGGTGGTGGAGGCCTGTATGTGTGGTAGTGGAGGCCTGTATGTGTGGTTGTGGTGGGTCTGTATGTGTGGTAGTGGAGGTCTGTATGTGTGGTGGTGGTGGGTCTGTATGTGTGGTGGTGGTGGGTCTGTATGTGTGGTGGTGGTGGGTCTGTATGTGTGGTGGTGGAGGCCTGTATGTGTGGTAGTGGAGGTCTGTATGTTTGGTAGTGGAGGTCTGTATGTTTGGTAGTGGAGGTCTGTATGTGTGGTGGTGGTGGGTCTGAATGTGTGGTGGTGGTGGGTCTGTATGTGTGGTGGTGGAGGCCTGTATGTGTGGTGGTGGAGGCCTGTATGTGTGGTAGTGGTGGGTCTGTATGTGTGGTAGTGGAGGGCTGTATGTGTGGTGGTGGAGGTCGGTATGTGTGTTAGTGGTGGTCTGTATGTGTGGTAGTGGAGGCCTGTATATGTGGTAGTGGAGGCCTGTATGTGTGGTAGTGGAGGCCTGTATGTGTGGTAGTGGTGGGTCTGTATGTGTGGTGGTGGAGGGCTGTATGTGTGGTAGTGGAGGGCTGTATGTGTGGTGGTGGTGGGTCTGTATGTGTGGTAGTGGAGGACTGTATGTTTGGTAGTGGAGGCCTGTATGTGTGGTGGTGGTGGGTATCTATGTGTGGTAGTGGAGGCCTGTATGTGTGGTAGTGGAGGCCTGTATGTGTGGTGGTGGTGGGTATCTATGTGTGGTAGTGGAGGTCTGTATGTGTGGTGGTGGAGGCCTGTATGTGTGGTAGAGGAGGTCTGTATGTGTGGTAGTGGAGGCCTGTATTTGTGGTTGTGGTGGGTCTTTATGTGTGGTAGTGGAGGTCTGTATGTGTGGTGGTGGTGGGTCTGTATGTGTGGTAGTGGAGGGCTGTATGTGTGGTGGTGGTGGGTCTGTATGTGTGGTAGTGGAGGACTGTATGTGTGGTAGTGGAGGCCTGTATGTGTGGTGGTGGAGGTCTGTATGTGTGGTAGCGGAGGGCTGTATGTGTGGTAGAATAGGGCTGTATGTGTGGTAGTGGAGGCCTGTATGTGTGGGGGTGGTGGGTATCTATGTGTGGTAGTGGAGGTCTGTATGTGTGGTCGTGATGGGTGTGTATGTGTGGTAGTGGAGGTGTGTATGTGTGGTAGTGGTGGTCTGTATGTGTGGTAGTGGAGGCCTGTATGTGTGGTAGTGGTGGGTCTGTATGTGTGGTAGTGGAGGTCTGTATGTGTGGTGGTGGAGGTCTGTATGTTTGGTAGTGGAGGTCTGTATGTGTGGTAGTGGAGGGCTGTATGTGTGGTGGTGGAGGTCTGTATGTGTGGTGGTGGAGGTCTGTATGAGTGTTAGTGGTGGTCTGTATGTGTGGTAGTGGAGGCCTGTATATGTGGTAGTGGAGGCCTGTATGTGTGGTAGTGGAGGCCTGTATGTGTGGTAGTGGTGGGTCTGTATGTGTGGTGGTGGAGGGCTGTATGTGTGGTAGTGGAGGTCTGTATGTGTGGTGGTGGAGGCCTGTATGTGTGGTGTTGGTGGTCTGTATGTGTGGTAGTGGAGGCCTGTATGTTTGGTAGTGGAGGCCTGTATTTGTGGTTGTGGTGGGTCTGTATGTGTGGTAGTGGAGGTCTGTATGTGTGGTGGTGGTGGTTCTGTATGTGTGGTAGTGGAGGTCTGTATGTGTGGTGGTGGGTCTGTATGTGTGGTGTTGGAGGCCTGTATGTGTGGTAGTGGAGGGCTGTATGTGTGTTAGTGGAGGCCTTTATGTGTGGTGGTGGTTCTGTATGTGTGGTGGTGGAGGCCTGTATGTGTGGTGGTGGAGGCCTGTATGTGTGGTGGTGGAGGCCTGTATGTGTGGTGGTGGTGGGTCTGTATGTGTGGTAGTGGAGGCCTGTATGTGTGGTGGTGGTGGGTCTGTATGTGTGGTAGTGGAGGTCTGTATGTGCAGTGGTGGGTCTGTATGTGTGGTGGTGGAGGCCTGTATGTGTGGTAGTGGAGGCCTGTATGTGTGGTGGTGGTGGGTCTGTATGTGTGGTAGTGGAGGTCTGTATGTGTGGTGGTGGGTCTGTATGTGTGGTAGTGGGTCTGTATGTGTGGTGGTGGTGGTCTGTATGTGTGGTGGTGGTGGTCTGTATGTGTGGTAGTGGTGGTCTGTATGTGTGGTAGTGGTGGTCTGTATTTGTGGTGGTGGAGGTCTGTATGTGTGGTAGTGGAGGGCTGTATGTGTTGTGGTGGAGGTCTGTATGTGTGGTGGTGAAGGTCTGTATGTGTGGTGGTGGAGGTCTGTGTGTGTGGTAGTGAAGGCCTGTATGTG
>NW_027189135.1:1920897-1965897 GCF_040958095.1 Procambarus clarkii
GTGTGGCAGCAGGTGGTGGTTATGGTGGTGGAGTGTGGCAGCAGGTGGTGGTTACGGTGGTGGAGTGTGGCAGCAGGTGGTGGGTATGGTGGTGGAGTGTGGCAGCAGGTGGTGGTTATGATGGTGGAGTGTGGCAGCAGGTGGTGGTTATGGTGGTGGAGTGTGGAAGCAGTTGGTGATTATGGTGTTGGAGTGTGGCAGCAGGTGGTGGAGTGTGGCAGCAGGTGGTGGTTATGGTAGTGGTGTTAGGCAGCAGGTGGTGGTGGAGTGTGGCAGCAGGTGGTGGTGGTGGTGGAGTGTGGCAGCAGGTGGTGGTTATGGTGGTGGAGTGTGGCAGCAGTTGGTGGTTATGGTGGTGGAGTGTGGCAGCAGATGGTTATTGTGGTGGAGTGTGGCAGCAGGTGGTGGAGTGTGGCAGCAGGTGGTGGTTTTGGTGGTGGAGTGTGGCAACAGGTGGTGGTTATGGTGGTGGAGTGTGGCAGCAGGTGGTGGTTATAATGGTGGAGTGTGGCAGCAGGGTGTGGTTATGGTGGTGGAGTGTGGCAGCAGGTGGAGGTTATGGTGGTGGAGTGTGGCAGCAGGTGTTGGTTATGGTGGTGGAGTGTGGCAGCAGGTGGTGGTTATGGTGGTGGAGTGTGGCAGCAGATGGTGGAGTGTGGCAGCAGGTGGTGGTTATTGTGGTGGAGTGTGGCAGCAGGTGGTGGAGTGTGGCAGCAGGTGGTGGTTATGGTGGAGTGTGGCAGCACGTGGTGGTTATGGTGGTGGAGTGTGGCAACAGGTGGTGGTTATGGTGGTGGAGTGTGGCAGCAGGTGGTGGTTATGGTGGTGGTGTGTGGCAGCATGTGGTGGTGGTGGAGTGTGGCAGCAGGTGGTGATTATGGTGGTAGAGTGTGGCAGCCGGTGGTGGTTATGGTGGTGGAGTGTGGCAGCAGGTGGTGGTTATGGTGGTGGAGTGTGGCAGCAGGTGGTGATTATGGTGGTGGAGTGTGGCAGCAGGTGGTGATTATGGTGGTAGAGTGTTGCAGCAGGTGGTGATTATGGTGGTGGAGTGTGGCAGCATGTGGTGGTGGTTATTGTGGTGGAGTGTGGCAGCAGGTGGTGGAGTGTGGCAGCAGGTGGTGGTTATGGTGGTGGAGTGTGGCAGCAGGTGGTGGTGGAGTGTGGCAGCAGGTGGTGGTTATGGTGGTGGTGGTGGAGTGTGGCAGGAGGTGGTGGTTATGGTGGTGGAGTGTGGTAGCAGGTGGTGGGTATGGTGGTGGAGTGTGGCAGCAGGTGGTGGTTATGGTGGTGGAGTGTGGCAGCAGTTGGTGATTATGGTGGTGGAGTGTGGCAGCAGGTGGTGATTATGGTGGTGGAGTGTGGCAGCAGGTGGTGGGTATGGTGGTGGAGTGTGGCAGCAGATGGTTATTGTGGTGGAGTGTGACAGCAGGTGGTGGAGTGTGGCAGCAGGGTGTGGTTATGGTGGTGGAGTGTGGCAGCAGGTGGTGGGTATGGTGGTGGAGTGTGGCAGCAGGTGGTGGGTATGGTGGTGGAGTGTGGCAGCAGGTGGTGGTTACGGTGGTGGAGTGTGGCAGCAGGTGGTGATTATGGTGGTGGAGTGTGGCAGCAGGTGGTGGTTATGGTGGTGGAGTGTGGCAGCAGGTGGTGGTTATGGTGGTGGAGTGTGGCAGAAGGTGGTGATTATGGTGGTGGAGTGTGGCAGCAGGTGGTGGTTATGGTGGTGGAGTGTGGCAGCATGTGGTGGTTATGGTGGTGGAGTGTGGCAGCAGGTGGTGGTTATGGTGGTGGAGTGTGGCAGGAGGTGGTGGAGTGTGGCAGCAGATGGTTATTGTGGTGGAGTGTGGCAGCAGGTGGTGGAGTGTGGCAGCAGGTGGTGGTTATGGTGGTGGAGTGTGGCAGCAGGTGGTGATTATGGTGGTGGAGTGTGGCAGCAGGTGGTGGTTATGGTGGTGGAGTGTGGCAGCAGGTGGTGGTTATGGTGGTGGAGTGTGGCAGCAGATGGTTATTGTGGTGGAGTGTGGCAGCAGGTGGTGGAGTGTGGCAGCAGGTGGTGGTTATGGTGGTGGAGTGAGGCAGCAGGTGGTGGAGGAGGTGGTGCTGGAGTGTGGCAGCAGGTGGTGGAGGTGGTGGAGTGTGGCAGCAGGTGGTGGTGGTAGAAGAGTGGGCAGCAGGTACTGGTCAAGGTAGTGGAGTGTGGCAGCAGGTGGTGGTTATGGTGGTGGAGTGTGGCAGCAGGTGGTGGTTATGGTGGTGGTTGTGGAGTGTGGCAGCAGGTGGTGGTTATGGTGGTGGAGTGTGGCAGCAGGTGGTGGTTATGGTGGTGGAGTGTGGCAGCAGGTGGTGGTTATGGTGGTGGAGTGTGGCAGCAGGTGGTGGTTATGGTGGTGGAGTGTGGCAGCAGGTGGTGGTTATGGTGGTGGAGTGTGGCAGCAGGTGGTGGTTATGGTGGTGGTGTTGGAGTGTGGCAGCAGGTGGTGGTTATGGTGTTGGAGTGTGGCAGCAGGTGGTGGTTATGGTGGTGGAGTGTGGCAGCAGGTTGTGGTTATGGTGGTGGAGTGTGGCAGCAGTTGGTGATTATGGTGGTGGAGTGTGGCAGCAGGTGGTGATTATGGTGGTGGAGTGTGGCAGCAGGTGGTGGGTATGGTGGTGGAGTGTGGCAGCAGGTGGTGGTTATGGTGGTGGAGTGTGGCAGCAGATGGTTATTGTGGTGGAGTGTGGCAGCAGGTGGTGGAGTGTGGCAGCAGGGTGTGGTTATGGTGGTGGAGTGTGGCAGCAGGTGGTGGGTATGGTGGTGGAGTGTGGCAGCAGGTGGTGGTTACGGTGGTGGAGTGTGGCAGCAGGTGGTGATTATGGTGGTAGAGTGTGGCAGCAGGTGGTGGTTATGGTGGTGGAGTGTGGCAGCAGGTGGTGGTTACGGTGGTGGAGTGTGGCAGCAGGTGGTGGGTATGGTGGTGGAGTGTGGCAGCAGGTGGTGGTTATGATGGTGGAGTGTGGCAGCAGGTGGTGGTTATGGTGGTGGAGTGTGGAAGCAGTTGGTGATTATGGTGTTGGAGTGTGGCAGCAGGTGGTGGAGTGTGGCAGCAGGTGGTGGTTATGGTAGTGGTGTTAGGCAGCAGGTGGTGGTGGAGTGTGGCAGCAGGTGGTGGTGGTGGTGGAGTGTGGCAGCAGGTGGTGGTTATGGTGGTGGAGTGTGGCAGCAGTTGGTGGTTATGGTGGTGGAGTGTGGCAGCAGATGGTTATTGTGGTGGAGTGTGGCAGCAGGTGGTGGAGTGTGGCAGCAGATGGTGGTTATGGTGGAGGAGTGTGGCAGCAGGTGGTGGTTATGGTGGTGGAGTGTGGCAGCAGGTGGTGGTTATAATGGTGGAGTGTGGCAGCAGGGTGTGGTTATGGTGGTGGGTGTGGCAGCAGGTGGAGGTTCTGGTGGTGGAGTGTGGCAGCAGGTGTTGGTTATGGTGGTGGAGTGTGGCAGCAGATGGTTATTGTGGTGGAGTGTGGCAGCAGGTGGTGGAGTGTGGCAGCAGGTGGTGGTTATGGTGGTGGAGTGTGGCAGCAGGTGTTGGTTATGGTGGTGGAGTGTGGCAGCAGATGGTTATTGTGGTGGAGTGTGGCAGCAGGTGGTGGAGTGTGGCAGCACGTGGTGGTTATGGTGGTGGAGTGTGGCAACAGGTGGTGGTTATGGTGGTGGAGTGTGGCAGCAGGTGGTGGTTATGGTGGTGGTGTGTGGCAGCATGTGGTGGTGGTGGAGTGTGGCAGCAGGTGGTGATTATGGTGGTAGAGTGTGGCAGCCGGTGGTGGTTATGGTGGTGGAGTGTGGTAGCAGGTGGTGGTTATGGTGGTGGAGTGTGGCAGCAGGTGGTGATTATGGTGGTGGAGTGTGGCAGCAGGTGGTGATTATGGTGGTAGAGTGTTGCAGCAGGTGGTGATTATGGTGGTGGAGTGTGGCAGCATGTGGTGGTGGTTATTGTGGTGGAGTGTGGCAGCAGGTGGTGGAGTGTGGCAGCAGGTGGTGGTTATGGTGGTGGAGTGTGGCAGCAGGTGGTGGTGGAGTGTGGCTGCAGGTGGTGGTTATGGTGGTGGTGGTGGAGTGTGGCAGGAGGTGGTGGTTATGGTGGTGGAGTGTGGTAGCAGGTGGTGGGTATGGTGGTGGAGTGTGGCAGCAGGTGGTGGTTACGGTGGTGGAGTGTGGCAGCAGTTGGTGATTATGGTGGTGGAGTGTGGCAGCAGGTGGTGATTATGGTGGTGGAGTGTGGCAGCAGGTGGTGGGTATGGTGGTGGAGTGTGGCAGCAGATGGTTATTGTGGTGGAGTGTGACAGCAGGTGGTGGAGTGTGGCAGCAGGGTGTGGTTATGGTGGTGGAGTGTGGCAGCAGGTGGTGGGTATGGTGGTGGAGTGTGGCAGCAGGTGGTGGGTATGGTGGTGGAGTGTGGCAGCAGGTGGTGGTTACGGTGGTGGAGTGTAGCAGCAGGTGGTGATTATGGTGGTGGAGTGTGGCAGCAGGTGGTGGTTATGGTGGTGGAGTGTGGCAGCAGGTGGTGGTTACGGTGGTGGAGTGTGGCAGCAGGTGGTGGGTATGGTGGTGGAGTGTGGCAGCAGGTGGTGGTTATGGTGGTGGAGTGTAGCAGCAGGTGGTGGTTATGGTGGTGGAGTGTGGCAGCAGGTGGTGATTATGGTGGTGGAGTGTGGCAGCAGGTGGTGGTTATGGTGGTGGAGTGTGGCAGCATGTGGTGGTTATGGTGGTGGAGTGTGGCAGCAGGTGGTGGTTATGGTGGTGGAGTGTGGCAGGAGGTGGTGGAGTGTGGCAGCAGATGGTTATTGTGGTGGAGTGTGGCAGCAGGTGGTGGAGTGTGGCAGCAGGTGGTGGTTATGGTGGTGGAGTGTGGCAGCAGGTGGTGATTATGGTGATGGAGTGTGGCAGCAGGTGGTGGTTATGGTGGTGGAGTGTGGCAGCAGGTGGTGGTTATGGTGGTGGAGTGTGGCAGCAGATGGTTATTGTGGTGGAGTGTGGCAGCAGGTGGTGGAGTGTGGCAGCAGGTGGTGGTTATGGTGGTGGAGTGAGGCAGCAGGTGGTGGAGGAGGTGGTGCTGGAGTGTGGCAGCAGGTGGTGGAGGTGGTGGAGTGTGGCAGCAGGTGGTGGTGGTAGAAGAGTGTGGCAGCAGGTAGTGGTCAAGGTAGTGGAGTGTGGCAGCAGGTGGTAGTTATGGTGGTGGAGTGTGGCAGCAGGTGGTGGTTATGGTGGTGGTTGTGGAGTGTGGCAGCAGGTGGTGGTTATGGTGGTGGAGTGTGGCAGCAGGTGGTGGTTATGGTGGTGGAGTGTGGCAGCAGGTGGTGGTTATGGTGGTGGAGTGTGGCAGCAGGTGGTGGTTATGGTGGTGGAGTGTGGCAGCAGGTGGTGGTTATGGTGGTGGAGTGTGGCAGCAGGTGGTGGTTATGGTGGTGGAGTGTGGCAGCAGGTGGTGGTTATGGTGGTGGAGTGTGGCAGCAGGTGGTGGTTATGGTGGTGGAGTGTGGCAGCAGGTGGTGGTTATGGTGGTGGAGTGTGGCAGGAGGTGGTGGAGTGTGGCAGCAGGTGGTGGTTATGGTGGTGGAGTGTGGCAGGAGGTGGTGGAGTGTGGCAGCAGGTGGTGGTTATGGTGGTGGAGTGTGGCAGCAGGTGGTGGTTATGGTGGTGGAGTGTGGCAGCAGGTGGAGGTTATGGTGGTGGAGTGTGGCAGCAGGTGGTGGTTATGGTGGTGGTGGTGGTGGAGTGTGGCAGCAGGTGGTGGTGGTGGAGTGTGGCAGCAGGTGGCGGTTATGGTGGTGGAGTGTGGCAGCAGGTGGCGGTTATGGTGGTGGAGTATGGCAGCAGGTGGTGGTTATGGTGGTGGAGTGTGGCAGCAGGTGGTGGTTATGGTGGTGGAGTGTGGCAGCAGGTGGTGGTTATGGTGGTGGAGTGTGGCAGCAGGTGGTGGTTATGGTGGTGGAGTGTGGCAGCAGGTTGTGGTTATGGTGGTGGAGTGTGGCAGCAGTTGGTGATTATGGTGGTGGAGTGTGGCAGCAGGTGGTGGGTATGGTGGTGGAGTGTGGCAGCAGGTGGTGGTTATGGTGGTGGAGTGTGGCAGCAGATGGTTATTGTGGTGGAGTGTGGCAGCAGGTGGTGGAGTGTGGCAGCAGGGTGTGGTTATGGTGGTGGAGTGTGGCAGCAGGTGGTGGGTATGGTGGTGGAGTGTGGCAGCAGGTGGTGGTTACGGTGGTGGAGTGTGGCAGCAGGTGGTGATTATGGTGGTGGAGTGTGGCAGCAGGTGGTGGTTATGGTGGTGGAGTGTGGAAGCAGGTGGTGGTTACGGTGGTGGAGTGTGGCAGCAGGTGGTGGGTATGGTGGTGGAGTGTGGCAGCAGGTGGTGGTTATGGTGGTGGAGTGTGGCAGCAGGTGGTGGTTATGGTGGTGGAGTGTGGCAGCAGTTGGTGATTATGGTGTTGGAGTGTGGCAGCAGGTGGTGGAGTGTGGCAGCAGGTGGTGGTTATGGTAGTGGTGTTAGGCAGCAGGTGGTGGTGGTGGTGGTGGAGTGTGGCAGCAGGTGGTGGTGGTGGTGGAGTGTGGCAGCAGTTGGTGGTTATGGTGGTGGAGTGTGGCAGCAGATGGTTATTGTGGTGGAGTGTGGCAGCAGGTGGTGGTTATGGTGGTGGAGTGTGGCAGCAGGTGGTGGTTATAATGGTGGAGTGTGGCAGCAGGTGGTGGTTATAATGGTGGAGTGTGGCAGCAGGGTGTGGTTATGGTGGTGGAGTGTGGCAGCAGGTGGTGGTTATGGTGGTGGAGTGTGGCAGCAGGTGTTTGTTATGGTGGTGGAGTGTGGCAGCAGATGGTTATTGTGGTGGAGTGTGGCAGCAGGTGGTGGAGTGTGGCAGCACGTGGTGGTTATGGTGGTGGAGTGTGGCAACAGGTGGTGGTTATGGTGGTGGAGTGTGGCAGCAGGTGGTGGTTATGGTGGTGGTGTGTGGCAGCATGTGGTGGTGGTGGAGTGTGGCAGCAGGTGGTGATTATGGTGGTAGAGTGTGGCAGCCGGTGGTGGTTATGGTGGTGGAGTGTGGCAGCAGGTGGTGGTTATGGTGGTGGAGTGTGGCAGCAGGTGGTGATTATGGTGGTAGAGTGTGGCAGCAGGTGGTGATTATGGTGGTGGAGTGTGGCAGCATGTGGTGGTGGTTATTGTGGTGGAGTGTGGCAGCAGGTGGTGGTTATGGTGGTGGAGTGTGGCAGCAGGTGGTGGTGGAGTGTGGCAGCAGGTGGTGGTTATGGTGGTGGAGTGTGGCAGCAGGTGGTGGTTATGGTGGTGGTGGTGGAGTGTGGCAGCAGGTGGTGGTTATGGTGGTGGAGTGTGGTAGCAGGTGGTGGGTATGGTGGTGGAGTGTGGCAGCAGGTGGTGGTTATGGTGGTGGAGTGTGGCAGCAGTTGGTGATTATGGTGGTGGAGTGTGGCAGCAGGTGGTGATTATGGTGGTGGAGTGTGGCAGCAGGTGGTGGGTATGGTGGTGGAGTGTGGCAGCAGGTGGTGGTTATGGTGGTGGAGTGTGGCAGCAGATGGTTATTGTGGTGGAGTGTGACAGCAGGTGGTGGAGTGTGGCAGCAGGGTGTGGTTATGGTGGTGGAGTGTGGCAGCAGGTGGTGGGTATGGTGGTGGAGTGTGGCAGCAGGTGGTGGTTACGGTGGTGGAGTGTGGCAGCAGGTGGTGATTATGGTGGTGGAGTGTGGCAGCAGGTGGTGGTTATGGTGGTGGAGTGTGGCAGCAGGTGGTGGTTACGGTGGTGGAGTGTGGCAGCAGGTGGTGGGTATGGTGGTGGAGTGTGGCAGCAGGTGGTGGTTATGGTGGTGGAGTGTGGCAGCAGGTGGTGGTTATGGTGGTGGAGTGTGGCAGCAGGTGGTGATTATGGTGGTGGAGTGTGGCAGCAGGTGGTGGTTATGGTGGTGGAGTGTGGCAGCAGGTGGTGGTTATGGTGGTGGAGTGTGGCAGCAGGTGGTGGTTATGGTGGTGGAGTGTGGCAGCAGGTGGTGGTTATGGTGGTGGAGTGTGGCAGGAGGTGGTGGAGTGTGGCAGCAGATGGTTATTGTGGTGGAGTGAGGCAGCAGGTGGTGGAGTGTGGCAGCAGGTGGTGGTTATGGTGGTGGAGTGTGGCAGCAGGTGGTGATTATGGTGATGGAGTGTGGCAGCAGGTGGTGGTTATGGTGGTGTTGTGTGGCAGCAGGTGGTGGTTATGGTGGTGGAGTGTGGCAGCAGATGGTTATTGTGGTGGAGTGTGGCAGCAGGTGGTGGAGTGTGGCAGCAGGTGGTGGTTATGGTGGTGGAGTGAGGCAGCAGGTGGTGGAGGAGGTGGTGCTGGAGTGTGGCAGCAGGTGGTGGAGGTGGTGGAGTGTGGCAGCAGGTAGTGGTCAAGGTAGTGGAGTGTGGCAGCAGGTGGTGGTTATGGTGGTGGAGTGTGGCAGCAGGTGGTGGTTATGGTGGTGGTTGTGGAGTGTGGCAGCAGGTGGTGGTTATGGTGGTGGAGTGTGGCAGCAGGTGGTGGTTATGGTGGTGGAGTGTGGCAGCAGGTGGTGGTTATGGTGGTGGAGTGTGGCAGCAGGTGGTGGTTATGGTGGTGGAGTGTGGCAGCAGGTGGTGGTTATGGTGGTGGAGTGTGGCAGCAGGTGGTGGTTATGGTGGTGGAGTGTGGCAGCAGGTGGTGGTTATGGTGGTGGAGTGTGGCAGCAGGTGGTGGTTATGGTGGTGGAGTGTGGCAGCAGGTGGTGGTTATGGTGGTGGAGTGTGGCAGCAGGTGGTGGTTATGGTGGTGGAGTGTGGCAGCAGGTGGTGGTTATGGTGGTGGAGTGTGGCAGCAGGTGGTGGTTATGGTGGTGGAGTGTGGCAGCAGGTGGTGGTTATGGTGGTGGAGTGTGGCAGCAGGTGGTGGTTATGGTGGTGGAGTGTGGCAGGAGGTGGTGGAGTGTGGCAGCAGGTGGTGGTTATGGTGGTGGAGTGTGGCAGGAGGTGGTGGAGTGTGGCAGCAGGTGGTGGTTATGGTGGTGGAGTGTGGCAGCAGGTGGTGGTTATGGTGGTGGAGTGTCGTAGCAGGTGGAGGTTATGGTGGTGGAGTGTGGCAGCAGGTGGTGGTTATGGTGGTGGTGGTGGAGTGTGGCAGCAGGTGGTGGTGGTGGAGTGTGGCAGCAGGTGGCGGTTATGGTGGTGGAGTGTGGCAGCAGGTGGCGGTTATGGTGGTGGAGTGTGGCAGCAGGTGGTGGTTATGGTGGTGGAGTGTGGCAGCAGGTGGTGGTTATGGTGGTGGAGTGTGGCAGCAGGTGGTGGTTATGGTGGTGGAGTGTGGCAGCAGGTGGTGGTTATCATGGTCTGCTCTGGTGGCCACGCTCACACCGTGCCGGGAGGTCTGCTCTGGTGGTCACGCTCACACCGTGCTGGTAGGTCTGCTCTGGTGGCCACGCTTACACCGTGCTGGGAGGTCTGCTCTGGTGGCCACGCTCACACCGTGCTGGGAGGTCTGCTCTGGTGGCCACGCTCACACCGTTCTGGGAGATCTGCTCTGGTGGTCACGCTCACACCGTGCCGGGAGGTCTGCTCTGGTGGCCACGCTCACACCGTGCTGGTAGGTCTGCTCTGGTGGCCACGCTCACACCGTGCTGGTAGGTCTGCTCTGGTGGCCACGCTCACACCGTGCCGGGAGGTCTGCTCTGGTGGCCATTCTCACACCGTGCTGGGAGGTCTGCTCTGGTGGCCATTCTCACACCGTGCTGGGAGGTCTGCTCTGGTGGCCACGCTCACACCGTGCTGGTAGGTCTGCTCTGGTGGCCACGCTCACACCGTGCTGGTAGGTCTGCTCTGGTGGCCACGCTCACACCGTGCCGGGAGGTCTGCTCTGGTGGCCATTCTCACACCGTGCTGGGAGGTCTGCTCTGGTGGCCACGCTCACACCGTGCTGGTAGGTCTGCTCTGGTGGCCACTGTTACGAACCCGGATTCAGCGTCCGAGCAAGGAGAAGTAACAACTACGCCATCTGTGGGTCAGCTCCCGAAACCCCCGCCAAACGAACGACGACACCGGATGAGGACGGCGAATATCGGCCACAAGGGCCAGTTTCCAGTCCTGTGCAGCTCACAACACAGCCGCTCCTGACCTCTGGTGAGGTGGTGCTCCGACGACAGCGCCATCTATGGACTGGATACGTCAGGTGTTTGCGCCCGAACCCGTAAGTGAGGTGGTTTGGTGTCCCAGTTATTGATGACGTGTCTGTTTACAGAGTCGACCTGGGACCACTGTGTTGAAGGTTGAGTCAGTCTACCCGAGGCAGCCAGTCTCCATACTGTGAAGTTTGCTGCAGCTGTTGTTACGTCGTCCCCCCGGAAGAACACTGTGGTGTGTTAGCCTGCCAGTGGAGTGGCAGTGAAAGGATTTACCCGGGACCGACTGTTGGAGACGATCATCCACTGGGGTATTGAGGACAGGAGGGTGATTTGTGATATCACACGAGACTCCTGTCTAGGGCGTACCCCTTATATCGTTCGTGGAGTGGCCGTACCAGCCTTGGTGGCTCAGTACCTGCCAGCAGACCAGCTGGACGTGTGGTTGACGGCCTCCACGACGGTGCCCCCAGTGGACCTGTGTTTTGGCTGACCTGTGGCCAGGGTAGGCTCGGCATTCTCAGAGGACACGTCGTGAGGCCATGAAGAAAGCACCGAGAGTTATGGCACCAGCGTCTTCAGCAGAGGACATCGATTGAGGATTAATCCCCTTGTATAGTGTTAATACCCTCCCCCTGTGCACGTTTGATTTTTATATATTTAAACGGTGATGGACATTATATAATATTAAGTTCTTAGCTTTCTTTCCCTACTCCCTTTTAAGTTACTTGCGTCACGGATCTCATCCCTTGATAGCCAATACTGGCTTGGGAACGGATACATATATCTTCCTCTAACAACATCAGAGTAAGGACCCCGTTGCGTCCCGAGAGGGCCGTAACAGCCACGCTCACACCGTGCTGGTAGGTCTGCTCTTTATTATAAGTATATTATCTGCTTTCTTGCTAATTACAAGAAATTTACTTGCTTTACTACCGATTACAAATAAAGTAATGCCATTCAAGGTGATATGTAAATAACGTTCTTTCCAAGTGATTACGAGTAAAATCCAAGCTCTCTAGTTGATTGCAAGTAAATTGCTTGTGGTTCAGTTAGTTACACGCAAATTGCATGCTTTACTGGAGATAACGATGAATAAGCATATTTGGTACTGTGTAGTGAAAAAAATAACTACTTTGAAATGAGAATAATAGGTAAAGTGTGGTGAGAATAATGACCACACTGTATTGAGAATAATGACTACTGTGTGGTGAGAAATATTACTACAGGGTGGTGAGAATAATAACTCTAGTATCGTGAAAAAATGAGCACAGTGTATTGAAAATAATACCTACAGTGTGTGTTGTTGGGATCTAACGTCCTGCTGAGGAGCAGACCCAACATATTTAAACAAGTAGTTAAACCAATAGTAATTCCAATTATTTTCAACGAGGTCTCATTTCAAATGGCGTTGTCAGGCGTCATTCTCCCCCAGCGTGGCCCATCACCAGGTGTCATTCTCCCCCAGCCTGGCCCATCACCAGGTGTCATTCTCCCCCAGCCTGGCCCATCACCAGGTGTCATTCTCCCCCAGCCTGGCCCATCACCAGGTGTCATTCTCCCCCAGCCTGGCCCATCACCAGGTGTCATTCTCCCCCAGCCTGGCCCATCACCAGGTGTCATTCTCCCCCAGCCTGGCCCATCACCAGGTGTCATTCTCCCCCAGCCTGGCCCATCACCAGGTGTCATTCTCCCCCAGCCTGGCCCATCACCAGGTGTCATTCTCCCCCAGCCTGGCCCATCACCAGGTGTACACATCTTTCGCGGGAGGCACTCTGAAACACGTAATACGTCGAGCCATCACACTGTATAACGGAGTGGAGCACTGTATAGGTGGATTATATAGTCCACTGTCAGACTAGAATTGACGATGGAGAGAAGAGAATTGTCTGGGGCGTGTGCGTGGGATCACCCACTCCATTGGTTCGAATCCTCATCAGTGCTCCGACAGATTTCTTTATTGATACATCACTTCTGAGTGAACAGCAAGTGTTGTGAGAATTATAATTACAGTATTGTGGGAATAATAACTACAGTGTGGTGAGAATAATAACTACATTGTAGTGAGAGAGAAAGAGACTGACAGACAGATAGGTACAGACAAAGAAAGAGACATTGACAGAGACAGAGGGAGGGGGAAGACAGAGACAGACAGTAGACGGGAGAGAGGGAACGATTTGGGGTGGGACGGGGGGAAGGAATAGTGCCCAACCACTTTGACGGTCGGGGAATGAACATCGACCTGCATGAAGCGAGACCTTCGCTCTACCGTCAAACCACAGTAGTAGAGCTGTTACAGCCACTATGGGACGCAACCGGGTTCTTTGCTGGAAGAACCAAAGTACTAGTATCCGACCCCAAATCGGTAGTGGCTTTCAAGGAGTTGGCTTGGTAATGCAAGTAAAATAACATGGGGGAGTTAAAAGGAATACGACACTTCGTCTTTTATCAATATATTCACACATCACTTTCCCATCCCCTTAATAGAATCATAAACGAAGTATTACTACACTGATATATACACATGTGTCGCTCTCATAGGACACTAAGAGCTCCTCTATGCTTATGCAATGTAGCCTTGTCAACTTCCGTGTTTCCTCAACACACAGTACCGTCCTCAACCAGTACTGGGAAACACCAACACCTAAAATATCACAAAGTGCTCCTTGTGAACGCCCACAATCACTCTCAAGCCTGGTGCTGGCAGAGAACATCAGCCTCGCACTGCTGGGCCTCTACACGAACAAATACAAGGGTAGCGAACCTCTGGCGGGAGCGTCTTGCAACTCGCTAGTTACACTCCTCCGTAGCACCTCACTGTCGGTCGTCTCTTCCTCTAGCTAGTCCTGGGATACGCCGAATTTTGTCACTGCCACTTCACAGGCAGACAGCAGATACTACTCAGTTCCTCTTCGGCGGCGGCTCACTGCTCACGTAAAGCAGAATGAAATAGAGAGATAATAGGCTGCCCTGGGTAGACTGACTGTCTTCGTACCACCGCAGCCCTACGTCGCCTCAGTGGATACAGACACGTCATCAGTAAACTGGCCGGTACATATGAACTAAAAAATACCACTTACGGACTCTGACCTTGACATACTACTCATATTCCAAAAGATGGTGTTGATTTCCAGGCGCCACCACACCAGAGGTCAGCTACAGCGACTCTTCGGGCTGACCAAGGCAGAAATCTAGAGTCTCTTGCAGGTATCATACTGCCACCACCAGATGGCGTCGTCCATTTTGTGGGGGTTTCGGGAGCGGACTCACAGATGGCGTTGACGTCGCTGCTCCATGCTCCGACGATGGAGTCGGGTTCGTAACAAGAGCAGACAGTAGATGGGTGGTTAGATTAATTGATAGATGAATAGCTAGATGGATAGATATAAATGATAGATAGATGACTGAACAGATATATGGATACAGGGATAGAGGAATAGGTAGATCGATAGATTAATGGATAGATAGATGGATGGATAGATAGATAGATGGATGGAAGGATATATAGATGGATAGACATACAGATGAATGGATAGACAGGTAAATGCACGGATATATATAGATGGATGGATTAATGGGTGGATAGAAGGATATCTCTATGGAAAGACTGATAAATAGCTACCAATATATGGATAGATATATTGGTAGATAAATAGAGAGAGATGGATTGATAGATAAAAGGATATATCGAAGGATGCATATATGAATACATAAATGGATGTATAGAAAGCTAGGAAGACAAATAGATTGATGGATATATGGATAGATGGTCAGATGGTCAGAGACATGGATGTATGGATGGATAGATAAGAGGATTTATAGATTGATAGCTGGATGTATGTACATATGGATGAATAGATGAATAGTTAGATAAATAGCTAGATTGACAGAGGAGAGATAGATGGATAGGACGATGGATGGATAGATGGATAGTTTTACTCACCTAGTTTTACTCACTTAATAGTGTTTGCGAGTTTTGAGCCTAGGCTCTTTGTTCTCGGCTGTCAATTGTCAATCAACTGGTGTACAAATGCTTGAGCGCATTGGGCTGTATCAAATCTACATTTGAACTTTATATGGAGTTGGCCTCCACCACAACTACAGTGTAGTGAGACTAATAACTACAGTGTGATGATGATAATAACTTTAGTGTGCTGAGAATAATAGAATGTGTGATGAGATTACTGTGGTGTTGATAATATTAGCTATTGGGGTGGTAATAGCTACAGGGTGGTAAAAGCTAAAACCGCCAAAGATTATTGGGGAATATAAACCTGGATATGCGTATGGAAATGTCAATCAAGAGAATTATTAATCTTAGTTTTTCGGTCATATTTAATAATATATGTCTACAGGAAAGACTGCTACCAAAATATACTAATATATATATATATATATATATATATATATATATATATATATATATATATATATATATATATATATATATATATGTCGTACCTAGTAGCCAGAACGCACTACTCGGCCTACTATGCAAGGCACGATTTGCCTAGTAAGCCAAGTTTTCCAGAATTTATATATTTTTCGATTTTTTGTCTTATGAAATGATAAAGCTATTAATTTTACTATATATGAGTAAATTGTTTTTTGTTTGAGTTAAAACTAACGTAGATATATGACTGAACCTAACCAACCCTACCTAACCTAACCTATCTAAACCTAACCTAAACTAACACAACTACGTCAGTAATTTATATTCTTAATATAATAATAATAATTCAAACTAACTGGAAACAATATATTGAAAATAAAGAAAATCACTCAGCCTATTAGGCAAATCGTTCCTTGCATAGTAGGCCGAGAAGTGCATTCTGACTACTAGGTAAGACATACTGTATATTAGTATATTTTCGTAGCAGTCTTTCTTGTAAACATATGTTGGTGAACATGACCGAAAAAGTAAGATTAATAATTCTAACACGAATTTGTTCAATATTTCTTATGTTTTTCTTTACTGTCGGTGGTAATGAAAATAATAATTCTCCAAAATTAATTTCTTATTATTGGTCTGACGCCTGAACGCGTTTCGTAAATCGTATTACATTTTCAAGGACTTAATTTACACACAAATTCATCGTACTTATACTCTATTGGGTGAGGTGATATGGTACAAAAGTTTTGGGTGAGGTGACAAATACAAAACAAAACACGAAACAATGGGTATAACGAGGATATGTGGACATAAGAATGGAAGTAACTGCAGAAGGCCAATTGGCCCATACTTCCTCTAGCAGCTTCCATTTTGGTTCGGGGTCTTGAAATGGGTAGAATATAGTTGTGCATTAATTGGCTGTTGATTGCTGGTGTTGACTTTTTGATGTGTAGTGCCTCGCTGATGTCAAGCCCCCTGCTATAGCTGTACCTATCGATGATTTCTGTGTTGTTTGTTAAGATTTGTCTGGTGATGGGCTGGTTGTGAGAAGAGATTATATGTTGTCATGCCTATATACTGAATTCTTAGGGGCTTACAGTCCCCAAGTGGGCATTTAAGGGCATAGACGACGTTGCTCTCGTTCAAAGCGTTCTGCTTGATGGAAGGCCCAACCACTTCTGTATGTGGGTGTGGGTAACTGGCTGATGATTGGCGAAAGTGGGTTTCCAGGCTTGTGGGTCTTGACATTCCCATACACTTAACCAGGTTTGCATTACCCAATAATCTTCAGCAGGTGGAGTCTGTCATAACTTTGTCACCTCACCCAAAACTTTTGTGCCACATCACCTCACCCAAAACGAGTATAAGTAGGAATGTATTTTATGTGTAAACTAAGTCTTTGATAATGTAATAAGCATTACGAAACGCATTCAGGAGTCAGACTAGAAATAAAGAATGAATTTTGGAGACTTAATTTATCAATTTCCCTCGACAGTGAAGAAGATTGTAAGAAATATTGAGAAGATTCGTGTTAGAATTATTAATCTTACCCTTTCGGTCATATTCAACAACATTATATATGACAATGTCAGACCACGGAGGAAAATGAAACAGGAATTTCCTTAAGTACTTTCGTATATTAAATACATCTTCAGAAGGAATCAATATAATATAATGTTATATATATATATATATAACATTATATATATATATATATATATATATATATATATATATATATATATATAAAGTATATTTTGGTAGCAGTCTTTCCTGTAGGCATATATTATTAAATATGACCAAAAAACTAAGATTAATAATTCTAACACGAATTTTCTCAATCTTTCGTACATTTCTTTTCACTGTTGGAGGTAATTCAAAAATCAATTCTCCAAAATTCATTTTTATTTCTAGTCTGACGCGACACGGGCGCGTTTCGTAAAACTTATTACATTTTCAAAGACTTTAGTTCACAAATACACAACTGAATAGAACTTACGCATCTCCGATTTTGTTTATATCTACATTTGAGTGAGGTGTATGGGGTGAGGTGGCATTAATAGGGTATTAATTTCATCAACACAAGACAGAACAAGAGGTGGCATTAATAGGGTATTAATTTCATCAACACAAGACAGAACACGAAACAATGGGTATTGAAATGGAAGTGATTGTAGAAAGCCTATTGGTCCATATTTCTTGATGCTTCTATATTGGAGCGGAGTCTTGAGGTGGGTAGAATATAGTTGTGCTTTAATTGGCTGTTGATTGCTGGTGTTGACTTCTTAATGTGTAGTGCCTCGCAAACGTCAAGCCGCCTGCTATCGCTGTATCTATCGATGATTTCTGTGTTGTTTACTAGGATTTCTCTGGCGATGGTTTGGTTGTGGGAAGAGATTATATGTTCCTTAATGGAGCCCTGTTGTTTATGCATCGTTAAACGCCTAGAAAGAGATGTTGTTGTCTTGCCAATATACTGTTTTTTTTGGAGCTTACAGTCCCCAAGTGGGCATTTGAAGGCATAGACGACGTTGGTCTCTTTTAAAGCGTTCTGCTTTGTGTCTGGAGAGTTTCTCATGAGTAGGTTGGCCGTTTTTCTGGTTTTATAGTAAATCGTCAGTTGTATCCTCTGATTTTTGTCTGTAGGGATAACGTTTCTATTAACAATATCTTTCAGGACCCTTTCCTCTGTTTTATGAGCTGTGGAAAAGAAGTTCCTGTAAAATAGTCTAATAGGGGGTATAGGTGTTGTGTTAGTTGTCTCTTCAGAGGTTGCATGGCGTTTCACTTTCCTTCTTATGATGTCTTCGACGAAACCATTGGAGAAGCCGTTGTTGACTAGGACCTGCCTTACCCTACAGAGTTCTTCGTCGACTTGCTTCCATTCTGAGCTGTGGCTTAGAGCACGGTCGACATATGCGTTAACAACACTCCTCTTGTACCTGTCTGGGCAGTCGCTGTTGGCATTGAGGCACATTCCTATGTTCGTTTCCTTAGTGTAGACTGCAGTGTGGAAACCTCCGCTCTTTTACATGACTGTTACATCTACAAAGGGCAGCTTCCCATCCTTTTCCATCTCGTAAGTGAAACGCAGCACGGAACTCTGCTCAAATGCCTCCTTCATCTCCTGCAGATGTCTGACATCAGGTACCTGTGTAAAAATGTCGTCAACATACCTGCAGTATATGGCCGGTTTCAAGTTCATGTCGACTAAGACTTTTTGCTCGATGGTACCCATGTAGAAGTTTGCAAACAGGACACCTAGGGGAGAACCCATGGCGACCCCATCTACTTGCTTATACATGTGCCCATCCGGGCTCAAGAAGGGTGCCTCTTTAGTACAAGCTTGGAGTAGTTTCCTTAGAATATTCTCGGGTATGTCAAGAGGAGTACAGGCTGGATCACGATACACTCTGTCTATTTTACAGTAACTTCTTTTCCACAGCTCATAAAACAGAGGAAAGGGTCCTGAAAGATATTGTTAATAGAAACGTTATCCCTACAGACAAAAATCAGAGGATACAACTGACGATTTACTATAAAACCAGAAAAACGGCCAGCCTACTCATGAGAAACTCTCCAGACACAAAGCAGAACGCTTTAAAAGAGACCAACGTCGTCTATGCCTTCAAATGCCCACTTGGGGACTGTAAGCTTCAAAAAACCCAGTATATAGGCGAGACAACATCTCTTTCTAGGCGTTTAACGATGCATAAACAACAGGGCTCCATTAAGGAACATATAATCTCTTCCCACAACCAAACTATCGCCAGAGAAATCCTAGTAAACAACACAGAAATCATCGATAGATACAGCGATAGCAGGCGGCTTGACGTTTGCGAGGCACTACACATTAAGAAGTCAACACCAGCAATCAACTGCCAATTAATGCACAATTATATTCTACCCACCTCAAGACTCCGCTCCAATATAGAAGCATCAAGAAATATGGACCAATAGGCTTTCTACAATCACTTCCATTTCAATACCCATTGTTTCGTGTTCTGTCTTGTGTTGATGAAATTAATACCCTATTAATGCCACCTCTTGTTCTGTCTTGTGTTGATGAAATTAATACCCTATTAATGCCACCTCACCCCATACACCTCACTCAAATGTAGATATAAACAAAATCGGAGATGCGTAAGTTCTATTCAGTTGTGTATTTGTAAACTAAAGTCTTTGAAAATGTAATAAGTTTTACGAAACGCGCTCGTGTCGCGTCAGACTAGAAATAAAAATGAATTTTGGAGAATTGATTTGTGAATTACCTCCAACAGTGAAAAGAAATGTACAAAAGATTGAGAAAATTCGTGTTAGAATTATTAATCTTACTTTTTCGGTCATATTTAATAATATATATATATATATATATATATATATATATATATATATATATATATATATATATATATATATATATATATATATATATTTATATATATATATATATATTTATATATATATATATATATTTATATATATATATATATATATATATATATATATTTATATATATATATATATATATATATATATATATATAAATATATATATATATATATAAATATATATATATATATATATATATATAAATATATATATATATATATATATATATATATATATATATATATATATTTATATATATATATATTTATATATATATATATTTATATATATATATATATTTATATATATATATATTTATATATATATATATATTTATATATATATATATATATATATATATATATATATATATATATATATATATGTCGTACCTAGTAGCCAGAACTCACTTTTTGGCCTACTATGCAAGGCCCGATTTGCCTAATAAGCCAAGTTTTCCTGAATTAATTTATTTTTTCTAATTTTTTTCCTATGAAATGATAAAGCTACCTATTTCATTAGGTATGAGGTCATTTTTTTTTTTTATTTAAGTTAAAATTAACGTAGATATATGACCGAACCAAACCAACCCTACCTAACCTATCTTTATAGGTTAGGTTTGGTTAGGAAGCCGAAAAAGTTAGGTTAGGTTAGGTTAGGTAGGTTAGGTAGTCGAAAAACAATTAATTCATGAAAACTTGGCTTATTAGGCAAATCGGGCCTTGCATAGTAGGCTGAGAAGTGCGTTCTGGCTACTAGGTACGACATATATATATATATATATATATATATATATATATATATATATATATATATATATATATACTGAAAACTCACACCCCAGAAGTGACTCGAACCCATACTCCCAGGAGCAACGCAACTGGTAACTACAGGGCGCCTTAATCCGCTTGACCATACCGGGTGTGATGGTTAAGCAGATTAAGGCGCCCTGTAGTTACCAGTTGCGTTGCTCCTGGGAGTATGGGTTCGAGTCACTTCGGGGGTGTGAGTTTTCAGTCGCATATAGTCCTGGGGACCATTCAGGCTTGTTTGCATTTGTGTTCCTCACGTGTGCCCCAAAGAATGAGGTGATTTGGTGAAATGCTATGCCCAAGATTACCATGTTCGCATATATATATATATATATATATATATATATATATATATATATATATATATATATATATATATATATATATATATTGTGACGGGAAAGTGTTGATGTTCAGCAGTCCTCCAATGGCTGGTGTCAATGCCTAGTCACACTTACAAAAAAAAGATAGACTGCTTGGATGTTTATCTGTGGTAAAGTAAGAGAAGACACGCAAAACACATAGTAGAACAATGAAACTTTAATTAATATAGAAAACAAATTACAAACAAAGACAATCCCTTGGCTATGTACAGTGTAAACAAACAAGTCAAAAACATATAACATAAATGAAGAATAGGGATAAAGTTACTCTACAATAATATAAAGACAAAGTGAAAATAATAAGCAAGTGCTGAGAATATAGCGCTAGCTGAGAAACATCCACCTCATAGACAGCATATATCAGTTAGTTGTTCACGGCTTGAAAGCACAAGGATATTCTGACTTCAATGGCTGGTTCAAGCCCAGACATCGACTTGTAGAGGGCGCTGAGGTGCAGATGTGCAGTCGGCAAGTCACCAATCAGAAGCAGGCAAGCTGGGAACGGTAGTTTGCTGGTTGATGACGGAGCCGACATGGAGGGAGTGTGGAGTAGAGGGGAGTCTTGGGTACGTTTGCCTCCTGGTCAAAACGTTTTGTGCTACTGGTAGACGTATCTTGAAGGTAGCATCTTATTGTTGTATAATATACGTAACTTTATGCAGAGAAGAGCAGGCTCAATCTCTCTTGAAAGAGATTATCGTCACAATATGATATTCTGCTCGAAACGCTTTGCGTAATAGTGGCTTTCGGCATTGCATGTACTAGCTCTATTTATAAATTTATCAATATTTGTATCACACCCTATATGTATGTACTTTACCTGAATACACATTTGAATTTTGAATTTAAACATTTGATCGTAGTGTCACGAAGCCCAGTGTTATTGTATGTTATTTACTGTGGTGATTGCAACGTGTGGACCAGTGTTCCAAGTGGTAAGTAGAGCACTGGGGTCATTTGCAACAGTAAGTAAGTGTTGGGCAGTGTACTAATATAGTTTGATTTAGTGCACATTGCTGTGTGTTATTGCAAAGGGGTTGTCATTGATGGTGATTTTTGCTAGTGTTGATCAATCACCGGGGTGTGTTTTGTAGTTCAGTAAATCACTGTGGGGTCTGTGTTCTTGAGGGTTCATGCTTTGAGGGTTATTTACTAGTGTTCTGCAGTATTGTCATTGTAACCGGATTGTAAATCACTTTGATTTATTATTGTGATTATCATTGTTGTGGGTAAACTCTGCTGAAGACGAGTACTTGTGTTATATTCTCTTATTACTCTGGTAGGACATCGATGTCCAGTATTCAGTGAGATGATTGCGAGGCAATTTATATAACGTTACCAAGGGAACGCCCATTGCTTTAAGAAAATTTGTTCTTTAACAATTTGAGTAACGTAGAATACGTTTGGGTTAATTATTCTCCTGCAAGCACCTACGGTAGTCTCGGAGTAGCCTAGCCATCAGCCAGATAAGAATTACAGTATTATCTGCCGTAATTAACGGTCAGTGGGCCGGGTAATTGACGTGTTTCAGGAAGTTAATGTAATTAACTTCGATCCTTGTTGATTGACTCACACGAAGGCTCCATTGTTCCATTAACGTAACGTTGTTATTTGTCTGTCCGGAAGTACCGGCACTTGATTGACTCGTGGTAAGAGTAACGTCAGTTTAGAATAAAGTAAACGTGGTGATTAGCGTCCTTAATCACCTGAATATGTCTGAGTATGGAAGGCTCAGACGGAATTCATACCCTAATGTAAATTGCTGAGCCAGTGTGAAAGGTTGCGTATAATTGGTTAATTGATTAATTGATTAATTAATGATCTTCACCTTAGTAATTAATTGCCCTAAAGGTAATCACTAGTGATTACCGTTCTCTTAGCACTTCGGACATTGTAAAATCAGAGTTTACCATCGGTGAGTGATAGTAACCGATAACGTAAATTAACGTAACTAGTAAAGAGATTAATCAGCTGTCTGGAAGTACAGGGATTAATGCGATTTACTCACTGAATGCTCGATGAGTAACGTGTTGTGTAATTTCCGCGTTACTAGTGGCAGTTGTAAGAGTTATTAAATTAACGTAAATGTTACTTTGTTATTAACGTAAATCAATTGTTACTGATTGTTGATCGTCCGTGGGACGGAGTGTTAACGTAAAGATTAATTTGAGGAAGGGTTGCTGGAGTTGCCAGTAAACCCATTAGTCATTGATGTGTCATTGACAGGCTACTAATTTGATTGCATTGCAACCGCTATTGCAGGTGTAGGCTGCAAGGAGTGTAGAGAATGGATAGGTTATTGGAGACATTTCTCATAGCCTACTGTGTCATTTGTTGTATTTGTGATTAGAGATTAGATTCTCTTGCTTGCTTGATTGAGTCCTCTGTGGTCACACCGTATGTTTGAGTTAGTTCATTAAGTAGTCCACGGGGCTGGTGTCTAGCTGTCATTGATAGTGTCACAGGAAGGATTTCGAGTAACGTCATTGATATTTCTTTTGTTTTTGTTGTAGTAGTTAGTATTGTTTTTGAATAAACTAAGTTGTTATGTTGAACACTGTCTTTTCGTTACACCCCACACATTTATGTTGCCCTGTAAGTGTTCTCTCACACTCGACTATTAAATTGAGATTGATTCTTGAATTTGGACTAAATATATGGCACCACACAATAATAAATTATTGTTGTGAGAGCCCAGGACCTACTCGTTAGATTCACTTCGACGAATGGCGAAGGTCAGTGACCTAAGTGGAGGGGATTTCAACTTTTTGGGATCTTGTTGTTTGCTCGCGCCAAGTCAGTTGTTCATACATGGTCCCAGAGTGAGGAATGAGCTGCTTACTACACTGGTGTGTTAGCTAAGCAAGTCCTTCCTCGGGCGACCTAATTGAATATCACAACAGGAATAAAGGTTAAAAGGATTAAAGAAATTTTCCGAGCTCAATTCCTTACCATTCCATATTCTATTACTCTAAACTCGCACAGGCATTTCACCTTTCTGTTTATGATGTTTTCAACAAAACCGTTAGAAAAGCCATTGTTGACTATGGCCAGCCTTACCCTACAGAGTTCTTCAATTGATTCTTAGGAATCAATACATATGCTGCTCTCTAGTTAGCTTTTCTTATTGTTACATCTTTTAGATTTTTGTACTTGTTTTGCTGCTTCTTTGAGTCGTGGGGTTAAGACTGTAGATGAGTATGTTCCTCGTTTTCCCCACTTCTGTTAGTAGTTCAGCCTGAAGTGTGTCAGTAGTGATGATTTTGTTGTTGTCTTCTAACTTGTAGATGTCGTCCAGAAGCATTTCGATTTCAAGGCGTTTTTGATGCTTCTTAGGTCTTGATATGAAATGGCAGTTTAGGCCAATATACAAGAGGTCTCGTGGGTCCTGGCTAAGATCATGAGTAGTTAGGTATATGTAGCCGTCTTTTGGACGAGGGATTTTTTATCTGTCCTCCGTTGAAGGCTGTCAGCTTTCGGAGTGTCCTCGTTTTGACATGCGTTTTGTATTGTAGTTTTAGGCTTGATAGTTCACTGTTGATGGTTTGCTTCAGTTGGTTGGGGATGTCTTACTGGGTCCATTTAATTAACTGATGTTCAGCTTGCTCTGTAAGGGTTTGGAGGGCTTCGTGTTGAGTTGATGCCGTATGAGGTCTTGCCAATACCTATAGCTAAACCCTGCATTGCGGACTGCTGGGTCATGTGGGTTTATATTGGTGTATACTGGCAGCAGGTTTTCTTTTATGTATGTCTCATTGAATACGACAGCATATTTCGTATTTACTATTTTTTTATTTAGAGCTTCTATCCCTCTTACTAATGCTCTTGCATCAGGGTTCAGCTGGAAGAGGAATTCACCAGTAGTCATGTTGTTTTCAAGGTGAAGAAAAGAATTCAATAACTGAAAAATGTATTACACTTATTATAAAATCGCACAACGTTTCGAAGCTAAATGGTTCATTCTCAAGTGATAAGAGATTACAGATCTCGTTAGATTTATACCAGATTTATATGAGGTGAGAGAACAGGAAGAATAAAGAGAAAGGTCAGGGGATAAATAGGTGATAAATAGGGGATAGATAGTAGATAATAAGGGAGTAAGCACATACAAAGATTAATCGAATGTAATAGTCCTATTATGTTGTGCTGTGTCTTCTGTGTTGGCATCGTTATGTTTCGGTCTTGTTCATACTCCTCTGTATTTTATAATTTTCTGCGATTCCCTTAACCACTTAATTGCGCCAGCCGAGTATTCTCAGTCGGCGGGAAACTGCGCCAACCGAGAAAACTTTTTGATTTTCCGTACCCATTCTAAATGTGTGCGAGGTTGGTTGAGTATGAAATGGACTCTTAGAACATCCAGTGAGAGGAAGCCATCATGGAAAAAATTCCCAGAATGCCCTAGGGCTGCTGGCTGGGTTAGTACTGAATAAGCAATCATGAGTGCCGCACGCGACTCTGGCTCTCATACACCTGACCGACGCAGTATTGAAAGATAATGCTCTGTCTGTGAAATTCAAAAGCCATTACTTCACTATCTTCTGGAATGTGAAGCAACCAGTGACCTTAGAAGAGCTTTAAGAGTTCCTGAATCTTGCAGTGGTCACCCTGAAGCCATCAACACAGCCACTCTCCTGGTCAACAAAGGGGTCCAGCAGCTGGACACCCTCATAAAGACTGTGAAGCAGTATCCTCCCCCGCGATAACAGCTTGATGGTTAAATGCAACCTCAGAATACTGAGAAAAAAAAATTGTACCACTTACGGGCTATTCATGCCCGTGCCACCTCTTGGGTGGCTTAATCTTCATCAATCAATCATCATCAATGTGAAATTCAAACCTTATTCTTTGAAGAACATAAGGGCCATAATATTGGTGAAAAAGGCGCAATAAGGACCTAACACAAAAGTCGGATGCAAGTGATACAGCACCTATGAGGATTTCAAGAATACCTGAATCTCTTCCAGATTGACGGACACTCTTTGAGGCAAGCTGAATCTCTTCCAGAGTGGGACCGTACAAAGCGATCTTTTCAGGACTACCTTACAAATTGATCTTTTCCTATAATCTTTTCAATACTACCTTATGCTTTATAAGCTTGGTTACATACAACCTACAAGTACTAAACCCAAGCAAGGGTGTACGTGGGTGCGTTATTTTCAAGCACACAGAATGAAGCAACAGGAATCGAAAATTTATCTGTACCTGGTGCAACGAGAGCGAAGTCGCGCTGTGCACCGAAGTACTGAGTGTGTAATACAGTATATTACTGTGTAAAGAGTATGTGAAACTGTACATATTGTAATTTTAGAGAATTTTTAACAAGTAAAATTGCGACAAAAAACATTTATTGTGGACACATTACTGACACGTGTATCACGGTTCCATGGAAAATTATAAACGTTCTACTGTATACATATTGTAAAAGACACAAATATGCTTCATATACGAAAAAAAAATATAAAACCTCATTGGAAATACATAGAACAAATAATTGAAAATATATTTGTGGCAACACCCGGTGCTTGAATGGCCCACGCGACCATGTCTGGGCGATTCCCGCACGGGCGACCAGGCCCTGATGACGTCACAGCGCACCTTGTCCACGTCCCCACAGCCAAAGTAAGTGGAATTTGGTATTTGTTTTTACATAGACATGTTCAGGGAAGAGACTTTATCATTTTACGAAGAAAAAAGAATTTTCTGGAAACACTTTATTTCATGCACACGGGGAATTTCACAATAAACTTGGCGCAGCATGGTGGTTAAAGAAGCCGCTCAGCCCCCATCACGTGTGCTGTAGTGAAGGTAGGTACTGGCCAGTGTGACAGCACATGTGGAACCCCACACCACTTGCTAACCATCCTTCCAAGGACGCATGGTGACCCCGTATGGGCGCTTCAAAAGTAAGTTGGGTCTGAATAAGTGTGGTTCTTTTGGTGCTGTTCAGCGGGCCATGGCGAGGCTCCTCTTGATGATGGCATTGACTTCTTAATGTCTTGCAATCTTATCTAGTAATTTACGACATACCAGACCATGACGAACATATTGAGCTGCCATCGCAATTTCAGAGATTCACGAAATCACCGCCACTCCCTATCCTCACTATGTTTGGTGAAGATGAGGGCGGCAAGGTGAAGGGCAATTCCAATGTGGAGAGCGGCATGAGTGTACAACGAGTACTACGTTCTGGCTACTAGGTACAATTTATATATATATATATATATATATATATATATATATATATATATATATATATATATATATATATATATATATATATATATATATATATGTCGTACCTAGTAGCCAGAACGCACTTCTCAGCCTATTATGCAAGGCCCGATTTGCCTAATAAGCCAAGTTTTCCTGAATTAATATATTTTCTCAAATTTTTTTCTTATGAAATGATAAAGCTACCAATTTCATTATGTATGAGGACAATTTTTTTTTATTGGAGTTAAAATTAACGTAGATATATGACCGAACCTAACCAACCCAACCTAACCTAACCTATCTTTATAGGTTAGGTTAGGTTAGGTAGCCGAAAAAGTTAGGTAGGTTAGGTAGTCGAAAAACAATTAATTCATGAAAACTTGGCTTATTTGGTAAATTGTGCCTTGCATAGTAGGCTGTGAAGTGCGTTCTGGCTACTAGGTACGACATACATATATATATATATGCGAACAAGCCTGAATGGTCCCCAGGACATATGCAACTGAAAACTCACACCCCAGAAGTGACTCGAACCCATACTCCCAGAAGCAACGCAACTGGTATGTACAAGACGCCTTAATCCACTTGACCATCACGACCGGACATAATGAGGTGATAGCCGAGGCTATATGAACCACCCCACCGCCGGCACTCGGATAGTTATCTTGGGCATAGCATAGGTGATTTGGTAAAATGCTATGCCCAAGATAACTATCCGAGTGCCGGCGGTGGGGTGGTTCATATAGCCTCGGCTATCACCTCATTATGTCCGGTCGTGATGGTCAAGTGGATTAAGGCGTCTTGTACATACCAGTTGCGTTGCTTCTGGGAGTATGGGTTCGAGTCACTTCTGGGGTGTGAGTTTTCAGTTATATATATATATATATATATATATATATATATATATATATATATAAAAAAATTCAAATAATGGTTATCCTGTGCATATGGTTTATACTTTTATAAGGAATTTCTTAAATAAGAAGTTTCATCCATCGTGTAGGATTACTACAGTGGAAAGGGATCGTAAATATATTAAATTACCATTTTATGGCAGTATTAGCTTTTCTGTAAGGAGTCGTTTGAGGCGACTGTTGCAGCAGTGTTATCCTCAAGTAGACTTTAGATTTATTTTTGTCAACACAAATACCATAGGCTCTTATTTTAAATTTAAAGATAAAGTGCCTATCCCCTTGTGCTCAAATGTCGTATATATGTATAATTGTTCCAGCTGTAATGCTGGATATGTCGGGAGTTCCATTCGGAACTTTAAGATTAGGATACTTGAGCACCGGGGATTATCTTTTAGGACTGGATTACCATTATCTAAACCAGCATTTTCGGAGATTAGAAACCATTGTTATGAGTTTGATCATTCTCTGCTGGAATCTGATTTTAAAATTCTGGACACTTGTATGAATGGCCAGTCAGATTTGAGAGTAATGGAATCCTTATATATAAAGGAACTGCGGCCTCTGTTAAATAGCAACCTTTCAGCTGTCCAATTGTACACTGTATAGTGCACAGTAGGCCCTGTAATTTGATTTTTAGTTTATTTTGGTAGTTTAATTTTGTTTAGTTTACCATGTCTTTGCCCTTTCTTACTTATTTCAAGTCTTAACATTGCACATTAATATAATCTTCTATGTAGGATATATAATACATTTTTTGGTATTTAATTTTATTTAATATTTGAGTTTTTATAAGATTTTGGTTAGTACTTTATAATTGTCGTTTATTCTGTTTGTATTTTACATACATTTTTTGTAGATTTGTAGACATTATATAAATATTTGTTATAGTGTTTAGTATCTATGTGTTAGGTATTAAGTTTCACTTCTGATCACTTCACGTAAGTTTAATAGAATGGTTTGTTTTAGTAGTTATAAATTTCATCTTGTAGTTTAATGGATTTTAAATTAGTTTTAATATATGTGACAGTTAATAAGTTTTATTTGTATTGATCACTTTAAGTGCGCTTAAGTGTTTTTGTTTTTTAAGCTTTTTTCCTTTCTTTGATAGGCAATTATATTCAGTATGAGTTCTTTGTTTACCAGCTATTTGACTGTGATTTCTGTTTTTTCTTTTAGATCTGATGATGAATACGAGAAGTATTCGAAACGTTATGTTTTTTAAAGTAAAGATTCTGATACAAGATGTTCAGTATATCCCTGGTTTTCCTATTCATCTTAAAATTAAGATTCCCGAAGGGAACATCGATCATAAATATTTTAGTAAAATATATATATATATATATATATATATATATATATATATATATATATATATATATATATATATATTGTGACGGTAACGCGTTGGTGTTCGGCTGTTTAAGGCTAGGGGTATGGCCTCGTCACATAGTTATAAAAAAAAATAGAAAAAACTGGAACTTCGTCTGTGGTAAGGTAAGGAGAAGACACACAAAACACAAGTAAATTTTAACAATGAAATTTTAATTACGTTAAATAAATCAAAACATGAATAAAACGGACAAACAAATTCGTATAATAAAATCAATCAATCAAAATAATAAGAATAATTAAATGACACAATGAAAAGTTACGTTAAGACAAAATAACAAGAAGTGCAATACAAAAATAAAGGTAAGGTGCTGGAATATTGGCTTTAAGCTACCACCTCTCTCAGTATACGCTAACGTCTAGCTGGGAGGAGTGGTAACTGTGGAAGCACAGAATATTCTGAGGTCGTGGCGACCCCAGACATCAAGTAGTATGGGGGGGGCGAGTGCAGTTGCAGCCAGACCGGCGACCAATCAGCGAGGAGCCGGCAGCGATCAACAGGTAGTTTGGCGGTTTGAGTCTGAACAGGTGTCCCTGGCTGCATACGTTTTGCGCTCTGGCAAACCTTGGAGATGTTGTTGTCGTTGTTGGACATTTCTTCCCTAGTAGTTTTATATAGTTTGTTGCGACGTATTTGTAGAGGGAAGAGCAGGCTCAATCTCTTGAAGGAGATTATTGTCACAATATATATATATATATATATATATATATATATATGTTTCATTGAATATGACCGCATATTCTGTATTTATTATTTTCTGGTTTAGGGCTTCTATCCCTCTAACTATTTTCTTAGCATCAGGGCTTAATTGAAATAGGAGTTCTCCAAAACTCATTTTCGTACTTTTAAGGTGAAGAAAAGAAGTGATTTACTATAGAGTGTATTACACTTATTTGTATAATTTGCACGACGTTTCGAACCTCCATGGTTCATTCTCAAGTGAACAGATCTTACAATACTAGTTGATTTTATACCCGCATTAGGTCAGGTGATAATACAATGAAGGTGAAAACATGGGGGGGATACATAAGGGATAAACATAGGGGCTGCAGAAGGCTTATTGGCCCATACGAGGCATCTCCTATCTAAACACAAAGATTAATCCAGTGTAATTGGCCTGTTATGTTGGACATTGTCTTCTGTGTTGGCATCGATATGTTCTTGTCTTGTCCTTACTCTCATGGTGGGTAGAGTAAATAGTTCCGTGATTTGGGTGTTCATGGTAGGTCGCTCTATTCTTATGTGAATTGCCTCAAGAATTTGTAATCTTCTTGAATCTTGGGTTTTGTCTATTATGCAAGTATTCTTGTTCAACATTTCTCTTGTTAGAGTAATGTCATGGGCTTGTCTCATGTGATTCCTAGGGGCACCAGATTGAAGATGGCATTTCAAACGCCTCGTCAGCTTGGTCGACGTCATACCTATGTACTTACATTGAAGGTTACATCCTTCGTGGGGGCAAGTGTACATGTATACAACGCTTGACTGCTGTAGAGGGTTCTCCGTCGGCTTCGGGCTGTTTTTGATAAGGAGTTCGGAAGTCTTCTTGGTTTTGTAGAATATTATCAGGTTTATGTTTTGGTTAGGAGTAGTGCTTTTTACTCCTTTACGGATTATTTCTTTCATTATTCTTTCCTCTTTTATATGTTCACTGTGCATGGTTGATTTGTAATATAATTTTATTGGGGGTGTTGTGGTTTCTGTTCTAGGTTCTGAATTATACCAACGGTCCAAGTGTCTTCTTATAGCAGCGTTTATTTCCGCGTTGCTATATCCGTTGTTCACCAATACCTGAGTTACTCTTTCAAACTCTCTACTCACGTTGCTCCATTCAGAGCAGTGGGTAAGCGCTCGACGAATATAAGCATTGAGAACACTGGCTTTGTATCTTTGGGGGCACTCACTTCTACCGTTCAGGCATAATCCTATGTTGGTGGGCTTGGTATATACGTTGGTGCTTAAAGAGGTTCCTGTTTTTGTTATTAGTACATCCAAGAATGGCAGACTGTTATTTTCACTATTTTCATGTGTAAATCGGAGTACTGACTCTCTCTCTAGGTGTCTTTTTAGGTCAATTAGTTCATCTGAGTCTTTTACTATTATGAATATGTCATCTACATAACGGCAGTATACAGTTGGTTTTTGTCTGCTACTGAAGACCCTATCTTCGATGGTTCCCATATAAAAATTAGCAAATAAAACTCCTAAGGGGGAGCCCATTGCTACTCCGTCTATTTGTAAATACATGTCTCCTTGTGGACTGATGAAAGGGGCTTCCTTTGTACATGCTTCGAAAAGACTTTTCAAGTGTGGCTCAGGTATGTCTAATTTGGGGGTGCTCTCGTCTCTGTATACTCTGTCCAGTATCATTCCTATGGTTGTGTCGACTGGGACGTTGGTAAAAAGGGATTCAACGTCCAGGGAAGCGATGATTCCATAGGGCTGGGTAGATTTGATCAATTCTAGGAAATCTGCTGATGATTGTAGACTAAACTTACTTGGAGTGTATGGAGTTAGGAGTTCATTGAGTTTCTTTGCCAGGTGATAAGTTGGGGTTGGTATTTGGCTGATTATAGGGCGTAGTGGGTTACCTGGTTTATGCGTCTTAACATTGCCGTAGGCTTAGGATATGCCTACGGCATATCCCAAGACGAAGATCGTAATCAGCAAATGACAGAAACGCGGAAAATCCAAAATAATGTGAATCAGAGATCGTAAATTGCAACAGAAGGAACGGCAGGATGGAACAGGAAGACGAGGAGGAGGAGGAACGTGATAGCCATGTAGATATATATCCCAGGAAGGGGTCAGAAGAGAGGGAGAAGGATGGAAAAGTGAGGGGAGGAGATGGTGGAAAAGGTAGATGGAATAGGAAGGTGGAAGAGTTAGGGGTAGGGTATAAGTGGAAGAGTGACGGGAAGGGTATAGGTGGAACAGGAAGACAGGGAGGAAAACAAAATACAAATGGGAGAGCGGGAAGGTACAAGACATAGAGAGAGAGAGAGAGAGAGAGAGAGAGAGAGAGAGAGAGAGAGAGAGACAGAGAGACAGAGAGAGAGAGAGAGAGAGAGAGAGAGAGAGAGAGAGAGAGAGAGAGAGAGAGAGAGAGAGAGAGAGAGGGAAGAAAGAGAATGGGAGGTTCTTGACTCTTCAAAGGAAGAGTATAAGGTAGAGGAGAAATTAGTGGTGTTTAAGAGACAGGAAAGAGAGAAAGAGAGAGAGAGAGAGAGAGAGAGAGAGAGAGAGAGAGAGAGAGAGAGAGAGAGAGAGAGAGAGAGAGAGAGAGAGAGAGAGAGAGAGAGACAGAGAGACAGAGAGAGAGGAGAGCAAAAGGAAGGGGGCGAATAGCATGATAGGTTAGGTAGAAAAGGCCACATCATAGTGACGTGATTTATTTCACGAATCTCATCTTGATGGTGGTAATATTTTCACCTTCCAAGGAGCGCTCGTTCACAGTGATAAAACGACTTCGTTCGCTAGTTTGATAATGATCTTGCTCCTAGTTCCAGGCTAGATACACGCGCTAATACGCTCCACAATATTGCCCGTCGAGTCCATATGGTTTGACGAGGATGTATATAGTGACGAGGGGCAAGAAAAGGGGAAAACAGAGAACGAGGAAAGGGGCAAAGGGGAAAAACGGAAGATGGAGGAACAAGAGGAAAAGGGGGCGAGAGGAAGAGAGGACAAAGAGAACAGCAGGACATGAGGGGCAAGAGCTATGAATGAGGGGATGGAGCAAACTAATAAAAATCAAATAATTACATTTATTGGTGAAAGAATAATTAGATCATTAAAAAAATATGAGACGAAGGGAGACACAGACAGACAGACAGACAGACAGACAGACAGACAGACAGACAGACAGACAGACAGACAGACAGACAGACAGACAGACACAAACAATGAGTATATGCTCCAAAGACGATCCAAAAAAAAAAAATAATCCAACAACCAAACCAAACAAAAACACAAGAAACAAAAGTAACCAAAAAACAATACGAATCCTAGAATTAAAAACAAAAATAGATAATAGTCGTCGGACGTAGGAAGAAGAAGAAGAAGAAGAAGAAGAAGAAGAAGAAGAAGAAGACACCTTTAACTACCCAGATAGGCTCAAGATGGTGCTGATCAACCCACTCTCCCGCAACCCGGCACCAATTAACCTCTGACCTTCAATCGCCTGACGAGGGCTAGCTGGGGCTGAGAGAAATATGTACCTACGCCCCTTTCAGCCCGAATCAGTAAGTAAGTGTTTGAACTGTGACGAGTCTATTGTTCTTACCACTGAGGTAAAAGATGGGGGGGTAAGAGGGGGTGTGGGGAGGTTGAGGGGGAACAGTTTGGGCTTTTTGAAATCAATTATCCTCTGATCGCTTGCCGATAAATGGATGATGGAAATTATAGATCATTTAATCTATATTTAGGATCCTGGTGGGCTTCTATATCAGTGTTCAGTGCTTGGGGGGAGATATCAGACTCGATTCTTTGAGTTGCAGGTGTATTAAGATGTTTAAGTTAAACTGCTTGGGCTAGAAACTGCCGGGAGATCATTTTAACGACGCAGAGCGATACAAAAACCAACCCGTTCTCGCACTTGCTTACGGTCAATATTGGCTTATTTAATAAGTGCATATGTGACATATTAATTGATTGGGAATATTTTAGTTTACCTTGAAAAGCTTCATACAAAACACCGACCTCACCTAACCTTCTTAGTATGTTAAGCATCTTATTGCTTCTTATTTACAATTATTACTTAACCTATCAACGGTATAGGTTAAGTAATAAGTTCTTTCGAAGAACTTTCATGGACAGAGGCAAACACACACACACAGGTTATGTGCTGGACGGTAGAACAAAGGTCTCGCTTCATGCAGGTCGGCGTTCAATCCCCGACCGTCCACAAATGGTTGGGCACCATTCCTTCCCCCGTCCCATTCCAAATCCTTATCCTGATCCCTGTCAAGTGTCATATAGTTGGTATGACTTGGTGCGTTCTCCTAATGATTCCTTCCCTTACCCAGGTTGCAGCCTGTAGAAGCTGTCTGACTACCAGGTACCTATTTACTGCTAGGGTGAACAGAGCCATCAGGTGAAAGAAACTGCCGATTTGTTTCTGCCTCGGCCGGTAATCGAACCCCGGGCCCTGTGGACAACCATTATCACTTGTGGAAAGCTTCATTAACATCTATGAGTACCAGAACAATAGTACTCAGAGTGACTTACAAAACTGGACTATTGGACGCAAAAATAAGTACGGATTTTGTACTATCGACTTTGTGAACACGAAAAAAAGACGGGAACCAAACTTTAAAAATTCCCAGGCCTGGTAAAGTACATATATGTACTTTATTAGGCCTAAGTCTGTGTATATAAGGTCAAAGATTTACTTTTGTTTTTTTTTCCTTTAGAGAACTGGAGAAGGACCTCCGAAGGATACCTGATCAACCAGGCTGTGACTCATACGTCAGGCTGCGAGCAGCCGCGTCCAACAGCCTGGTTGATCAGTCCAGAAACCAGGAGGCCTGGTCGAGGACCGGGCCGCGGGGACGCTAAGCCCCGGAAGCACCTCAAGGTAACCTCAAGGTAAGGTACCAGGTATGCTTGGCTCTTGAGTTTTATTTCCAATTTTGTATTATTATTTTTGGTTAATTCAGTAACATAAAAAGTTATCTTTTTTGGGGGGAGGGGAAAGAAGGATTTCATCAGTCTTTTTCTGTACGTTCTACCAAACTGTTGATGTCACTTTAGGAGGATGGGTTGGACCAAACACCTTGTAACATAGAAGCCCTTTTGGCTTGGGTTCTTAATCTTTCCGAAGAATATAAAAAAAGAGCCAAGAACCCCCCATAGAGTCAGTCAGTTTGACAGTTATTGAATCCAAGATCAAGAACAAGTCTTTATTGCAAAGAATGTTGCTCTTAGACAAGCCTAAGATCACAGATCATTTGCAATAAAAGGACAAGATTTTTATGGGAGGTTATCTTATCTTGAGGTTACCTTTGAGATGTTTCCAGGGCTTAGCGTCCCCGCGGCCCGGTCGTCGACCAGGCCTCCTCGTTGCTGGACTGGTCAACCAGGCTGTTGGACGCGGCTGCTCGCAATCTGACGTATGAATCAAAGCCTGGTTGATCTGGTATCCAGATCTCTGATCAGGGAGACGAACTTTTGTCAACAATAAAGGCTTTTATTAATCTTTATATTTTAATAACAACAAGTTGCATTTCACTATTTCCTCTTGCCTCAAGGTTGACCTCTATGACCTCCTCGTGTGACCTTAGGGGTCCGCCTCCCCTCCCCCCCCCCGCTCTCACCCCCCGTGTGACCCTATCTTGCAAGAGAATCGATCCCGGGATCCCCGATTGTGAGTCGAGAACGAAGCCTTAGGCGTTCAACATTTGCACATCTATTCACAGAAGTAAAGGAGGAAATATGTTCACCACATACAAAATCGTGATAGGGATCAAGAAATTTGATTCAAGAAGTTGTATAAAAATCTGCAACTTGTCATTTGCAATGTCAAAACAATTTCTTATCTCACACACACACACACGCACACACACACACACACACACACACACACACACACACACACACACACACACACACACACACACACACACACACGCGCGCGCGCGCGCGCGCCATAGAGACATTAGATTTTTTTGGTTAGTGCCAGAGTAGTTGACAGATGGAATGCATTAGGAAGTGATGTGGTGGAAGCTGACTCCATACACAGTTTCAAGTGTAAATATGACAGAGCCCAATAGGCTCAGGAATCTGTACACCAGTTGATTGCCAGTTGAGAGGCGGGACCAAAGAGCCAGAGCTCAACCCCCGGAAGCACAACTAGATGAGTACAACCAGGTGAGTACCTAAACTCACTCACAATCTCTCTCTCGCTCTCTCTGGGATGATGCACAGTTTTCAAACTCACCGTGACAGCACAGTGGCATCGTCGGGAACCAATGCCACAAGGAACACATCGCTCCAACTTCCCGTGTTCCAGTAAGCAACACTAGTGGAACCTTCCACATAAAATCAAGTAGCAGCTTAACCTCAAGTCTTAAGGTTCGGAGGAAAAAAAAATAAGTTTACATGCAGGCGATGAGTCACAATAACGTGGCTACAGTATGTTGATCAGACCACACACTAGAAGGTGAAGGGACGACGACGACGTTTCGGTCCGTCCTGGACCATTCTCAAGTCGATGGAACTTGAGAATCGACTTGAGAGTGGTCCAGGACGGACCGAAACGTCGTCGTCGTCCCTTCACCTTTCTAGTGTGTGGTCTGGTCAACATATATTTACGTATCATTTAAGAATCTACAGACGGGAGACATCTCCCGTCACGCAGGGTGCAGTCGCACCTCCACAGATCTCCAGTATCAGCTCTTGATACTGGTAATGGCTCAAAAGGGCCGCCACTTACGGGCTATTCATGCCCGTGCCACCTTTTAGGTGGCTTAATCTTTATCAATCAATCAATCAAGAATCTATATCGCTGAGTTATTCTTCTAACGCGAAGCAAAGAACGCCCAGCAAAAACAGGTCCAAAAATATAATCATACATGAATCTTTCAATAAATTTTAGTAAATAAGAGTTTGTGTTATAACTCTTTAGCCCTATAGGGAGAGCCGGTCGGCCGAGCGGACAGCACGCTGGACTTGTGATCTTGTGGTCCTGGGTTCGATCCCAGGCGCCGGCGAGAAACAATGGGCAGAGTTTTTTTCACCTGTTACCTAGCAGTAAAATAGGTACCTGGGTATTAGTCAGCTGTCACGGGCTGCTTCCTGGGGATGGAGGCCTGGTCGAGGACCGGGCCGCGGGGACACTAAAGCCCCGAAATCATCTCAAGATAACCTCAAGAAGATAACACATTCACTATTCTCGCTCGGGCAAGCGTAGCGGGTCGAGGGAGGAGTTCGTACATATGAATGTGTAATCACACACACACACCTGTATGTAGCCTTGCTTGATCGTTTGTGTGTGTGCATATGTTCACTATTTGTGTCTGCAGAATCGAGCTGTTAGTTCTTGGACCCCGTCTTTCTAACCAATCTATATTTTTCCTCTGTTATATCTACTACATATATTTCTCTATAAGACACGCACTCACACACACATATCCCCAGAAAGCAGCCCGTGGCAGCTGTCTAACTCCCAGGTACCTATTTACAGCCAGGTGAACAGGGGCATCAGGGTGAAAGAAACATTTTTGCCCATTTGTCTCCGCCTCCACCGGGGATCGAACCCGGAACCTCAGGATTACGAATCCGAAGCTGTTAGGCGCCCACAAAAGTCATGAACAGTTTCTTTAGTATTTCACCATATAATTAAAAGCAAATCTGCACAATGGAAAGTTTTATTTACACATTGGTACATTGAAACGTGTATACAATTCAATGTAGTTTATTGTATCCTACAACAGTTTAGACCTAACAGCCTACAGTTTAGACCTATTGTCTTGTGTATAACTCTCTGTCCTGCGTGACAGTGAATACCAGCATTATCCTCACTCTAACAAGACCTAACTGAACTCCTTAGATCAGGCAAAATTATAATTGTTAATAAATCGGTTAATAATAAATAATAAATCTGTAGTTGGAAACACTTCAGTTTTATTATTTCAGGTCAGATTTCAGGCCCCTGAGGTCCCTCTAGTAGAGTTCATAAATTCCTGGCCACATAATTTGTAGGTTGTGAGTGGTCTATTTTCTCCGATCCCACGTTCCATAACATGGCATTTATTAACATTGAATTCCATTGGCCACATGGTGGTCCAAGCACTTATTTCATCTAGGCCCATTTAAATGATCATTCGAAGGACCTAGTTTGTGTGAGAGAGAGAGAGAGAGAGAGAGAGAGAGAGAGAGAGAGAGAGAGAGAGAGAGAGAGAGAGAGAGAGAGAGAGAGAGAGAGAGAGACAGAGAGAGAGACAGAGAGAGAAGAGAGACAGAGAGAAAAGAGAGACAGAGAGACTGAGACAGAGAGAAAAGAGAGACAGAGAGAGACTGAGACAGAGAGAAAAGAGACAGAGAGAGACTGAGACAGAGAGAGACAGAGACAGAGAGACAGAGGCAGAGAGACTGAAACAAACTGAATTTCAACAAGGAGATAAACAGAGGCTCGAAGACAGACAGGTTGGTAGCCAGACAGTGGACAGCATAGACGGGGATAGAGCCCGTAAGGACCGGCATGAATATTCAAGCCCAGACACCTGGTGTTACCTGCCTCCCTGATCGCGAGTCCTCTGCAGGTGACCTCTCTGTGTGTGTACTTAATCCCTCAGGGAATATAGTGCTATACGCGCGTGCGTGTATATGCTCCACTCTCTCTCTCTCTCCCCCCTCTCTCTCTCTTTCTCTCTCTCTCTCTCCCCCCTCTCTCTCTCTTTCTCTCTCTCTCTCTCTCTCTCTCTCTCTCTCTCTCTCTCTCTCTCTCTCTCTCTCTCACCGTGTGTATCTCGTACGTAGTGATCATGTCTCGGTGGATTCTTTTTATCCTAACCCCGTGAGGAATACTTTATCTAATTCAGCTAAGATGTCATGCGTCTGGGGTTTAATTACGCTTCCTGGCGTATTTAAGGATGTATGGATTCCGTTCCATCCCAAATCCTTATCCTGACCCTTTCCAAGTGATATTTAGTCGTAATGGCTTGGCACTTTCTCTTAAGAGTTCCTTTCCTTTCCTTTCCCTTCCCCCTTCCATCTCTTGCCTGCGCCAGTTTGTGTGTTCTCAGCGAGTTAGGCTTAGGTGGAGAGGTTGAGCTTCAGCTCTTTGGTCCCGCCTCTCGATTGTCAATCTGTACCCTTGCTCGTGTGTGTGTGTGTGTGTGTGTGTGTGTGTGTGTGTGTGTGTGTGTGTGTGTGTGTACCTACTTGTGTGCACGCTTAGTCATGTATGTGCGTATAATCATGTGTGTACACCACTCCGTTTGTTTAACACATATTTGCAGAACAAATTATTGAACTATAACATGTTATCAAAAGAGAACAAGATTATGACCTATAATATCCGTGTTTTAAGAAAATTAAAGTAACAATGTTCAAGAAAAAAAATAAAGAAAAGCTAATTAAATAATATAACAATAATTTAATTATTATAGAACAGTAAATAAAGCAACTTCATGTTATTTGGATGACAAAAAAATAAATAAAATGAAACCAAAGTTCTACAAGAACAAACAGAAGAACAAACTAAAATTAAACCTTAAACAACTTTTTCTTTTTTTTTTTGGTCACAGAAAGAAACATAGCAACTTTCCTAACATCAAGAACACCTGCCTACAGGTGTTTACTCTCACACCTGTGTGGTTAAAGCCAATTATTTCCCATCCTAGCCCAACCGTTTCGCAACATCTGGCTCCACACACACACACACACCTGTCCAAGGACCGCAACAATACAGCAATATCGATCTTCCGACCAGGTGACCTAAGGGCCCTTTCTTAATTATCGCAGTTCCCGTCAGGTACATATTTATGCGTATCGAGCCATTCGTCACTATCATGCGTTCGGTTTCGTTATCTTTAATTTCGATCGTTCTGATTGGTCCGAACGGTCGTGTGGGCCTCGGACCAGTGTTATGATTGGTGCGTGGATTTGTTGGAGTGTTGAGGCAAACTTGAATCTTATTGGCCCTTTCTCGCCAGGGCAGAACATGGTGACATGTGACTGAAGTTCATATATTATATATATATATATATATATATATATATATATATATATATATATATATATATATATATATATATATATATATATATAGTTTATCGAAAGAAAAACAAGACCCTAATGCAGAGGGAGATTGAGACATTTTACTTAATGGCCATAAACCCAAAATAAGGAATTATGAGGTGCGATAGATCAGCACATCTATCTATCTATTATATCAGCCACATCTATTCTCCGTCAAACGTATTATAATCGAGTTGATGATTGATGCCCCGGCCCAGCGATTTAGTTTAAACACACAGCCGACTAAATTGCTAACCCTACTACCCCCCCCCCCCTCTCTCTCTCTCTCTCTTGACGAGTCGCTGTGAGCGGCGTCTATAATGCAGTGGGAAGAGATTTATTGAAATTGCAAGGTGGCGAAGGTGATACGATACTCCAGTCGAATATGACCTCACTTGAGCCTTCTCGAAAGAGTCATTTTCACCCCCACACTCCCCCCTTCCCCCCCTATTAAGCACTGACGGGGAATTATTTGATGTTTTGAGAATATAAACACCTGTATTGATGAGGATATCTGCTTGTGTCTGGATTATATTGTTTTAGTCTTATTAGACGGTTCCTTAAACAAGTCTAAAAACCTTTGATGATGCTGTTTGCAAGTCACGTCATAAACAAGGAGACCTATGATGTCATTGTCAGTGAAATCACTCATTAGACGGGAGTTTCGCTTGCTTACTTGCTTGCTTGGTGACATCTAGTCAGGGAGCTAATCCCACATACTCCCATGCCTTTAGAGCCCTTCGCCTCGTTAAGGCTTCGTCGACCGCCCTGAGGTACAGATGTCAGCACTGATGATGTCAAGAAGGCTTAGCAACCAGATCAACCGACCGGGGGAGCCAGTCGGCCGAGCGGGGGAGCCGGTCGGCCGAGCGGAGAGCACGCTGGACTTGTGATCCTGTGGTCCTGGGTTCGATCCCAGGCGCTGGCGAGAAACAATGGGCAGAGTTTCTTTCACCCTATGCCCCTGTTACCTAGCAGTAAAATAGGTACCTGGGTGTTAGTCAGCTGTCACGGGCTGCTTTCTGGGGGTGGAGGCCTGGTCGAGGACCGGGCCGCGGGGACACTAAAAAGCCCCGAAATCATCTCAAGATAACCTCTCAAGATAACCTCTTACAGTGGAATATAGTTAAGGCTTCGTGTATATTACTCGTTTTCTATGTTGTTTCCAAAATCACCAACAAATCAGCTTGAGTTATCTCATCCCTTTGTGTGCATTTATATCTCAATAAACTTGTTTCAATTTCAATCAATTCAATCAAGTCAACTAAGCTGCCCATGGAGAAGGAGGGCACTATATATTGGCACTATGTATTATATATACTATATATATATAATACTATATATATAGTATTACGTTATTAATTCCTTAGTAGTAGTATTTATTAGTATTAACACTATATATATATTATATATATATATATATATATATATATATATATATATATATAATATATATATATTATATATATATATATGGCACTATATTAGCCATATAGTGGAGTCTCTCGTGTAACATAGAGCACTGGAGGAGCCTCGTCATTGTGTGAACAAAAACTTATAACATTTACATATGAACATTTGAACTCATCACCTGCTTCACATCATGTTATGGTTCACCTAAATTTATTTCGATCTCGGTTAACTCTACATTTATTAACTTCCTTAACTGACTGATTAAACAAACTCACTCAACTTGTATAACTCTCATACTCAACTAACTCTACACTGATTTAATGAACAAATTTACTCTACAGTGAACAACTAACTCTACACTGATTTAATGAACAAATTTACTCTACAGTGAACAACTAACTCTACACTGATTTACTCGTATACATCAATCACTAAACTAACCTACTCAACTGTTGTTGTTAGAGATTTAGCTACTCTGGACGAAGTGTCCATGCAGCACGGGCTATGGTGAGCCCGTAACTACTCAACTAATTTACCCAAATAATAAACTAATCAATCTCAGGTTTCATTTTCACCTCAATACAATCAGCTAATTCTTAAAGGGCATCACTCGCACTTAATAATATATATATATATAGATATATTTTGAGCTATACTCCTCAATTCCTATTATAAAAAATGCTTTAGTAATCTGTAAAGAATTATCATCCAATTAGAATTAATGCGTCTAGATTCGGCCAATAGAAATGCAAGTACACCAATATTTAATCGCCATTAATCATAGAGCTTAAAAAAAACTAATTATTAAAATTATGTTCATAGTAGACACTGGTTTATCCACCAATTACAATGCAGCAGGGAGATGCCTGTAGCCAATAGCAATGCAAGTTCACCTCTCTTGATTGAAATCAGCCAATCACTGTCCGTTGCATGCATCTCAAACCACCAATACGAACCAGACCATTCAAGGCCCCAGACCATCAAATCATAAGGAATAAAGGTTATTGATACTTACGTCCAGAGACGAGCCGCACTTACAATAGAGTAATTAAGCAAAAATAGGATAGTTAAGGATAGTTAATAGTGAAATATGCAGCTTTAATTATACGCAGATAACGGTGATGAGGCCCAGGTTCTGTGTGTCTGTGTGTGTGTGTGTGTGTGTGTCCGCTGGGGGCAAGTTAGCACGGACGGGGAATCCTGCCCGAGTGATTGCAGGGCTTGGCTAGTTACAAACAGTAATTGCAGTTGGGGTACTTAGACAAGGTGGAGGAGGCCATAACTACCTTACTCAAAATTCCAGTAGCTTCAGACGGGATCATTTTAACTTGGATTGTTGAACCGATGTCCTAGTATATTGGGGAGGGTCGAGGCAACAGGGGGGGGGGGGGAGATATAGATATATATTATATATAAATATATATCCAATCTCCTTCGTGTGATTTATATCTATATTTCTCAATGATTATATTGTTGGCAAGCGGTGATGTCTAAATTAATAATTTCTTCATCACGATTCTTGTTCGTGTGTGTACTAGGCTAGTTGTGTTTGCGGGGGTTGAGCTTCGGCTCTTTAGTCCCGCCTCTCAACCATCAATCAACTGGTGTACAGAATCCTGAGTCTACTGGGCTATATCATATCTACATTTAAAAAAAATCTTTCTAATGTCTCTGTGGCTCGTTTGGGTACTCAGATTCCACCTGTACTCACCTAGTTGTGTTTGCGGGGGTTGAGCTCTGGTTCTTTGGTCCCGCCTCTCAACTGTCAATCAACTGATGTACAGATTCCTGAGCCTACTGGGCTCTGTCATATCTACATTTGAAACTGTGTATGGAGTCAGCCTCCACCACATCACTTCCTAGTGCATTCCATTTACTAACTACTCTGACACTGAAAAAGTTCTTTCTAACGTCTCTGTGGCTCATTTGGGTACTTAGATTCCACCTGTGTCCCCTTGTTCGTGTTCCACCCGTGTTAAACAGTTTATCTTTAACTATCCTGTCAATTCCTTTGAGAATTTTGTAGTTAGTGATCATGTCTTCCCGAACTGTAGTGACTTCCAACGACGTGAGGTGCATTTCACACAGCCTTTCCTCATAACTCATGCCTCTTAGTTCTGGGACTAGCCTAGTGACATACCTCTGAAGATTTTCCAGCTTCGTCTTGTGCTTGACAAGGTACGGGCTCCATGCTGGGGCTGCATACTGCAGGATTGGTCTTACACACGTAGTATACAAGGTTCTGAAAGAACCTTGTATACTACGGAAACTTCTTACTACGGAAGAAGGAACCTTCACGAATACTACGGAACCTTCAGGAACCTTACACAGGTTCCTGAAGGCAGTTCTGATGTTACCCACCATTGCATACGCCGCTGATGTTATTCTTCCAGCGTCTTACTTTTTAGCAGTCATCCAGAGGCAGAGTGAGATCTGAGAGAGCTGCCACTCGATACACCTGTCCAAATCGACGCTTAGCCCTCGACAATCATCCAATCAACACCGAAGGAAAGGTAAACACCGTACTGACGTCACCGTTTATCTGATTGGTAGATGCCAATTACAGGAATACAATACGCACATTAGGCTTAATATAATTATTCTTGCGTATTAAGGTTTTCCTTCAGACGTGCGAAGGCCTCAAACTACGTAGCCATAAATCCATGACACTCACGTTTCCATAAATCCCCCTTAACTCCCTCGCTTCCAAGATCTCTACCATTGCTGGTAATCCCACTCGGTCGATCAACCGTCGAAACTCATACGTCGACTCTGGAAAAGAAAGGGAAGGGGGAAAGGAAAGGGGGGGAAAGGGAAGGGGGGAAAGAGAAGGGGGGAAAGAGAAGGGGGGAAAGGGAAGGAGGGGAAAGGGAAGGAGGGGAAAGGGAAGGAGGGGAAAGGGAAGGGGGGAAAGGGAAGGGGAGAAAGGGAAAGGAGGGGAAAGGGAAGGAGGAAATACGTGTTAAACACGTGGGAAAGTGACTGATGTTTGGCGGGTCGATGAACACTGTAACAAGGAACTCCCTTTCTCTTCAAGTCAACAAAATCCACAAGGGCCGTGACGAGGGTTCGAACCTACGTCCAAGAGGATCCCAGACGCTGCCTTAAGATTTGTTCCTTTGATCCATCATGCTATTGTGATTTCTGTGTGTGTAAACCCTTCTCTTCTTTATTCTTCCTCTTCTTTACTCCTTTTCGGTGATTCTCTATTCAGTAAATGATTTTCTTATTTTCACTATTCTTTTCACTGTTGTTGTTTTTGTTTGTTTTCCATTTATTTTTTTAGCTAGTCTAATTTGTTTTTTGTCTTTAATCTTTACGATTTCATCTTCATGTCTGATATTAGTTGCGTCTTTATTTTGACTTCTAAATCCTTCTTCTTCTTTCTAATTCTGTGTTCACATTGTTTTTGCTCGTTTTTCTTTCTTTTCCTTGTTTGTCTACATTAACCTCTTGCTTCTTAATGTTTAATGTATATTCTTGTTAACATACACACAGACACACATTAAAATTGGTACAGAAGTTGAGAATAACTTTACAAAGAATTATATAGAAATAAGACAAGTTAAAAGATTATTCGAAAAGACTTCCTATCAGATAGAACAGAGAGAGAGAGAGGGGGACAGTGGAACAGAGAGAGAGAGAGGGGGCCGTGGAACAGAGAGACAGGGAGCCATGGGACAGAGAGAGGGCCGTCGAACAGACAGAGAGAAGGGGGGAGCCGTCGAACAGACAGAGAGAAGGAGGGAGCCGTCGAACAGACAGAGAGAAGGGGGGGACTGTCGAACAGACAGAAAGAAGGGGAAAGGGGCTATCGAACAAAGTCACGGAGCCCCATCGAACAAAGAGAAGGGTCCGTTGAACCCAGTGGGAGTGCAGAATATTGACATTATGACTGCTGAAGAGAGCACCTAATAGAATTGGATACATCAAAGACCGCAGGGACCGAGCCGCATCTAATCTTGTTTGCTAAGATAAGGAGCTGAAATCTTATATGTTGTGTCACTGCTCAGGAACATGAGTAATTGAACACAGTGAAGCTTCTGCCAACACAGTATCGAATTATGACTTGAAAGGGATTCAAACCTTCAAATAATATCTCCTATATTATATATATATATATATATATATAGGAAGGGAGTACCACCTCTGGCTGGAAGAAGGGGGACCCATAGCCTCGGAGGAAAGCACACATAACGCATTAGAGGGA